>NC_044066.1:9710529-9718029 GCF_902167405.1 Gadus morhua | reverse complement strand
CGCCTGCCCCGGGGCAAGCGCTCCGTGGCCGGCTTGGAGCGCCGGCTGCCTCGCCAGCGACGGCGCTCCTCGCAGGCGGAGGAGGATGACTCCCCGGGTCGGGGGGGCAAAGCCGTGTACTTCACCGGCTGGGGAGATCAGCTCCGACTGAAGCCCGGCGTGGAGATACCGAGAGGGAATTTCACCCTGGAGATGTGGATCAAACCCGAGGGAGGTCAACGATCGCCCACGGTGATTGCAGGTAAGGGCAGTGTGGTGCACATGCGAGTAGTAGGCTGATGATGATAATAAGCCTTATAAAAAAGCTGTTGTTTTGAACGCCAAACCTTCCAGATAACACACAGATCATTAATTCGGGTGATGGGGGTGAAGACTGACATTATTACTACTCGGAGACCACGTTGTGGATCAGCAGAGCAACACGCCGTTTCAGAGAGTTGAGCGTGAGTTCAGCTATCAGAGCAGACAATGATGTAATGCTCTGAAAAGTACAGCAGAGATCATAGTGGGTGCAAAACGTGCAGATGGTTTCATCGGATAGATGCATGACATTTATTTTTTTATTATTAACGACACAGGGCAAAACAATTTTAGATGGCAGATTTAGATACCCCTAAGACACTTTAGTAACATCCTTCACCTCCAGTGGTATATTGATATGATACACTTAAATCGCCCCCTTGCCAACTGATGTCATTGTGCGTAAAATGTATTTCTGTGCGCGGACGGGCTATTTTTAAACTATGATGTAATGATGAAAACTTTGAACGTGAGCACGTCACTTCGGGTATATTCACGCCTCGGGGGTGGGGGGGATTCTTCTTTTGTGAAACTGTGTGCGGGAACACAACGCGCACATGCCGCAACGCTGAGGTTCTCCCCCTCAAAGCGACCCGGTGGGTTCAACCTACCAGACGCACACACTGACCGTGGGTGCTGACGGGATCGAGGCAGCCAGGGTCCAGCTGTGGCTTAACCTAACGTTTATGTACGTTTAGAGACTTAGGACGGATTTGTTTTGTTTTTTAAAGCATACATCTGTTACTTTGGACGCGTTCAGATTTTGGAGACTGACGCGTGACGCGTGAGTGACGTGTTGAGATAAGTAAAAAGCCATCACACCTAAACGCCTCATTTGGAAGGATGGAGAAAGTTGTTCTACGATAGGAAAGGGGTAGCCTCACGGAGGATGTTTTCTAGTTGAATTTCGACACTTGGAAGACTTCACACACACGCACACACGCACACACACACACACACACACACACACACACACACACACACACACACACACACACACACACACACACACACACACACACACACACACACACACCCACGCATGCACACGCACGCACGCCCCCGCGCGCGCGCACAAAAAGGGACCATTACAAAATACCCCAACCAACGTTGCTTTTGGCTGTCCTTATTGGCTTAATGTACACGTATTAAGTGGTGAATCTGCAGCACGCAGGGCTCTTTTGCCAAACGTCAGCAGTGTCCTGTGTCAGGGGCTCGGATTGGCTACCGGAGTTACGAGACGAGGACCCGTGTTTAGTCCCGTGTTTTCCCGTGTGGCTGGCTCCATCCAAGGGTCCGAACGTACATAGTTGTGCTGCCTCGCTCCTTGACCGACCAATCATCGGTACCGCCACCTGGACGTATTGATCGGTGATTGGTTGGTAACGGAGCTGAGGTCCCGCCTACTGTACGTTCTGACCTTGGGACCAAGCGACTGCCCCTTTCCCCCGTGCCTCGGAACCGCGCTCGACGCTACCTGCTGTGTTTTGCAGCGGCAGCATCACAGAGTGGTGACGTGACCGCATCCGAAAAGCATTGCGCGATCCCATAAATTAAACGTCGACTTTATTTTCTATCCCTAATGCAATGCAGTCGGCGGGCGCCGTCTGTGCTCGATGAAGAAAGTGAGAATTAAAATATATGACCAACCCACAAACACACTTAGTGAGCTATCTGCCTTTATGCCAGCAGCTTTAGAATGTGTTGTTAAGGATAGTTTACCATCTGACATATGCGACCAGAACAGAGCCACGGAAACCCCTGTCTGCTATGGACTGCCGACAGGGGGGGCGTTACATACACTAGCATACTCTAGCCAGCCACGGGAGGACTACCGCTTTGGCCGGGCAGGTTTAAACTCAAGTGAACTCAGAATTTACGACCTACCACATCCACATCCACACCGACATACAGACACACGCGCGCACACACACACACACACACACACACACACACACACACACACACACACACACACACACACACACACACACACACACACACACACACACACAGCCGTTTGCATGCACATGGAGCAATGTCATCCATTCCTTGTGAAAGCTGCCTTGTGTGTTTGTGTGTGTGTGTGTGTGTATGTGTCAGAGTGTGTTATGTGTTTTGTCAACGGGTATCCCAGTTAATAAGGACCTACTGCAAACTTTTCCATCGATTTGCACAAAAAAGTAGATGCTCCCCTTTTTTAATTCTTACCCAAACATATGGAGAGAAGTCAAAACCACACATACAGTATATAGACACTACTAACGGCTAAGACACCTATACGGTCCATATCCCCAGGGTATTAACATCATCGTTTGGTGCCGGGTAACCAGATAAAACAGCTTTGACTCTCTTTAAAGTGCAATAGCGCCTAATCTTAAAACTCAATGGTGGGCCTGGCTGGTAGAACAGGACGACTCCCTTGTTTTGATCTCATTCTGGCTTGTTTTCTACAGCTGTTTTCACACTGATGCTGTTGCTGTTGTTTTGACCACCACTCTTTATAATCTGAAATTGTAAACTGTACGGATGGATGATTGTGTTTACTGATGCATGAATGTGTGTGTGTGTGCGTCTGTCTGTTTAGGCCTGTGTGTAGGTCTGTGTGTGTGTATGTGTATGTGTATGTGTGTGTGTGTGTGTGCGTGTGTATAGGTCTGTGTGGGTGGTATGGATACACTTGTGCATGTATGTATCTGTTAGTGTGTGTGTGTTTGTGGGTACGTGTGTGCGTGTGCATGTGTATGTGTATATATATCTGTATGCATGCAGTATGTCCACATACACATACGAGTGTCACGCGGTTTAAACGGGATAATGCGGTTCGCCTGGTCACAGGGTCACACATCTGCCAAACACACTCTCCAGAGTTGGCACTTCCTACGTCAACGCCGTTAAAGCATATTAAGGACTTCCGTTTGGGAAATTCGGCAGGCATGCCGTTTGAAGAAAGCGTGTGCGTACGGTCAGAATTAATCCCATGTTTAAGAACATTTGGAAGTGCAACCAACCAGCTGTAATTCAAGCTGATTAGCCCCTGTGCCTCTTGGGACAGACAGACAGACAGACAGACAGACAGACAGACAGACAGACAGACAGACAGACAGACAGACAGACAGACAGACAGACAGACAGACAGACAGACAGACAGACAGACAGACAGACAGACAGACAGACAGACAGACAGACAGACAGACAGACAGACAGACAGACAGACAGACAGACAGACAGACAGACAGACAGACAGACAGACAGACAGACAGACAGACAGACAGACACACACACACACACACACACACACATACATCAGGATCTGGGACCAAATGTTATGCAAACCTTGTTGTGCCCTATTAGCCCCTTCCATCTGGGTTTTGTCTGACTTTCCCGCATAGAAAACAAAATGAAAAAAGAGTCCTTTCCATAACATGCTGGGAACAAATTTGTGCACACCCTTGCAGATACAACCGTGATAAGTTGGCATGCTGTTTAGGTTTACGGGCTTCGCTACAATACAAAAAAGGCGGCCGCTTCTTTTTTATTTTTCAATGATTTCTTTGACAAAAGTGAACAGAATGGAACCTGGAGAAGAGGCTAAACTGTTAGACTATGTGTAGCCATTATCTTTGAACAAGGGGATGAAGATTCAATTTATTTTACCCTGCCACAACAACAAAACAACTGTAGTACCCAACTGCCAAAAAGTAGTTGACAAACCCTTTAACCACCCCCCCACCCCCAAAAAAAGTATTTAGTTCCATCACAACAGTGTTTGTTAGCATGTGTGGGAAAAAAACGCCGCGATCCATTGAATGTAATGACACAGGTTCAGCTTTGTAAAGGGGGGAGTGGGAGGAGGACGGGGGAAGGTCATTATAAGTCTAAAACAAGGATAATGACATAGTGTGACGCAGACGCATGACCCGCACCCAACGAGTCTGACATGTTAGACACACTCAGGGGGCTGGTGTTGCATAGGTTGATGGATTTCAAACAAGGCCTGGAACCTTTATGAACCTATTTACATAGCCCAGGATAATTGTTCCCCGGGACAGGGGAAGCAAATAAGTCAGAGCGTTCCGCCGCTGGCCCACCTAGCCTGGCTCGGCTGTGGAGCCGTTTGAAGCTTTGCTCGATCAATGGGGACTGTGCTCATGGCCTTGTGATGGCGCGCCGTGTCGAAGGGGTCAAAGTATCAATGGAATTTTACTGTGGCCCTCCAGACGTTTTGGCATTCTCCAACACCTTAACACAATTGTACACAAACGTAATTGTACACACCCACCTCCCCTCCTTTCAGCAACGTAATCTTTCAAAACGTAAAATGAAAGTCTTCATTGTCCCCCAACCCTGCTGGGCCTTTTATGTTTTACCAATGACACCTTCTTTGTTTCTTTTCCTTCTCACATTTATTTTCTTCCTCTTTGCGAGCGTGTTTTTCTAAGAGAGAGAAAAATGGCAAATCTATACAAGGTTGCCTTTGAACTAAGCAGAAACAACTCTTTGCTGTGAGTGTGTGTATGTTTGTGTGTGTGTGTGTTTGTGTGTGTGTATGCAAATACCATTTGTCGTGCACACATCCATGCATAAGCACATACACATGTAAACGTGAGTGCATCTGCATCTGTATCAGTGTTTGTGTGTGTGTGTGTGTGTGTGTGTGTGTGTGTGTGTGGGGGGGGGGGGGGGGGGGGGGCGTTTGTGCGTCACTGTGTCGTGTGTCTGTCTGCATGAGCATGTGTGCATGTGTTTGTGTGTGTGTGTGTTTGCGTGCATGTGTGTATGTGTGTGCTTGCGTGAGCCCAACTAGTCTGGAAAAGGTGTTCCGTGATTAACTGTGATTGCCCTGCTGTGATTGGCTGTGTGCTGAGATTAATTGAGCATGGCAGAATTATGGCAGCTGTTTACACTGGGAGCTCCACAAGCGTTTCAAGAGAAATAAGAGAAAAAAAAAAACTCAGGGTAGCCTTGAGTGCATTGGGTGACATATGTTGGGTGTGGCCTCCCCCAGCCCCCAACCCCACAACACTGAAATACGTCCTCCACCCCAGGGGAGCGACCTTGACTCCCCCTGAACCCTGTGGTCATTCTGGGAACGTCGGCGGCCATTACAATATCAAGTTAATGAGTTCAGATCAGAGTGGGCTTCTCATTAGGGTAGCTTATAATGCTAACTAGATATTTGTGAGGGAAACCATTAGTCGTAGCCACCAGGTTGAGCGGCTTAAGCTACCCCCCAATGAATCAATGGAGTGGGCTTTTACGCGGGCCAGTAGACTTCGGGGGTTGGAAGGTGATGACAACCTGATAACTGATACTTATTATTTCTAATGATTTCTTTTGGTTGCCTTAGCCATGTTAACATGAAAGGTATTCACTAACATTGACGCCATTGGCCGCAGTAGATCCTATTCAGACCAGAGAGAGAGGAAACTCCTTTCCCATGTGCGTTAGAGACAGAGGAACACAGGGAATGTAACCTAGCTTAGTGTGATGCTTGCGTAGGTAGCATCGGGCACACCTGTTTTAATGCTGAGAAGTTATGTAGGTGTTCCTTGCTAACTCTTTGACCAAAACAGTTCACATGATTCCAGTCACACACATTTTTAAAAACACATACTCACCATGGAAAAACACACCTGCAAACAGACAGGCACGCAAACACATTCCCGCACACACGCACACATACACTCACACACACACACGCAACCAAGTGCCCTGAACAAACAAACAGTTAGCATCCCCTAAGAAGTGAAAACACATTACCATGCCGAAGCAGGCGTGCATGTTCCAAGTGAAACAGGAAAAAGGTGTTTTGGTGCCTCTTGAAAAACAAGGCATCTGCAGAGAAGCAAGCCTTTTCTGGCACCCTGCTGGGGAGGATCTTTTACGCAAATACTTCAAATACACTCTGTAATAAGGAATGCCGGGTCGGGTTTCCCTTCAGCAAAACCTGCATTTAAGCCCAATTCCTGAACAATGCACCCTTGAGTTGTATCGGGCATATTTGTCTTTTCTGTATTAGATGGAGGGTCCGTGACAGTTTTATTCAAACTCACTTGAGGAGCAGGTCGGAGTTAAGAAGCTATCTCAAACAGGCCTACAGGTAGACTACGGACAATGCGCTTCACACCTGGATGATCATTGCAACCCAACCATGTGTGTATGCCAATTATGGCACCCACTGCACTCCTGACCATCCCTGGAAGGAGGGATCCCCCACTCTGCGTTCCTTCTTCAAGATTTCTTCCTTGCTGATTAAGGGAGTTTTTTCTTGCCCTTTTGGGGGCTTGGGTCAGGAGTGTGTCATTAATATTTGGCCTTTTGAGCCCTTTGAGACTGTAATGGTGATTAAGGGCTATACAAATACAATTGAATTGCACCACTAGAGCACTGTACATACAAACAAATGACCAAATGGACTGATCTTGTCATCTCCGTCTCTTCCTCCACTAGGTCTTTACGACAAATGTTTCTACGCCTCCAGCGACCGCGGCTGGCTGTTGGGCATCCAGGCGGTCAGCGAGCAAGGCAACCGCGACCCTCGCTTCTTCTTCTCCCTTAAGACGGACCGCGCGCACAAGGTGACCTCCATCCACTCCAACGCCCGCTACACACCTAACCAGTGGGCGCACCTGGCCGTCACGTATGACGGCGTCTACATGAAGCTCTACGTCAACGGCGCCCAGGTGGGCGTCAGCCGTGAGCAGTCGGGCGACGTCTTCAGTCACCTGACCAAGAAGTGCAAGGTGCTGATGATCGGCGGCAACGCGTTGAACCACAACTACAGGGGGGCGGTGGAGAGGGTGGGCCTCTGGAGGCAAGCCCGGGGGCAGAGGCAGATCATCAGGGACATGCAGGGGCATGAAGACCCCCAAGAGCTCCCTCAACTGGTCATCCGCGAGAACTTTAGGTATCCGGACCGGAAGTGGCTCACAGTGAAAGACGGCAACTTCCCGAAGCCCGAGCCGGGGATCAACGGGCGCTTGGGGTACGCGGGGGGCATTGGCGGCGGCGGCGGCAGTATCGGTGAGGGATTTCTGGACACCACGTTGGAACCTCCACCGTGCGGCCAGACGGTGTGCGACAACGTGGACGTCATCAAACACTACAACCACCTGTGGAACTTCCGCAAGCCCAAGACGGTGCGGTACCGCGTGATCAACGTGTGGGACGACGCTCGCAAGCGGCCCACCGTGTTCG
>NC_044066.1:9698029-9705529 GCF_902167405.1 Gadus morhua | reverse complement strand
AGTGGACGGACGGCGATCAATTGAAGCATCCTCAGGAGCTGGGATCATAACAGGGGAGGGCGGATCGACCCATGGTGTATCTGAAAGGGGGGGACCGGATCATTTTCATCAATAACGGCTAATCCATGCATACTTCTAGGAAATCCCCCCCCCCCCCCCCCCCCCTCCCCATTCTAATCATTTACAGACGCACATCTGCAGACATAGACACACTCTGAACACACACATGTCCACCGTCAGACATATCAACCACCCCCCACAGAGTGATACACAGACAGCCAGACAAACACACACACTAACATATCCACACTGGCACACACACACAAACACAGACACACACACGCACACACACACACACACACACACACACACACACACATACACAGGCACACACACACACACACACACACACACACACACACACACACACACACACACACACACACACACAAACGCATGCACAGATAAAGCACACACAAGGCAGACAAACAGTAACACCCGCAGTTTTATTTGGTTTCCCGCTTAGACACAGAAAGAAATAAGCTTGTGTTTCCCCTCGGAGCGTCGCTGTACGAGTTCCTTCCACTCACATCTGAAGTCGGTTGGGACACCGCGACACAGCCAAAAGCATTAGGCCTAATTCAACTCAGATTAGTTAGTGCTGTTTGTATCCGCACTGTCTTGCTCACGCTCCCCGCCCCGCCGACCCACCCCTCCTGAATGTCTTGTTCTCGTCCTCATAACACGAAAACACCAGCAGGCCCCCGCAAAAGAAATATCTTTCGGAGGAAATAATAAAATTCCTGAAATAATGACAAAAGCAACGAGACCTGAAATTATCTGTTTGCTTGCCTCTCAGTTTCCTTTTCTTCCTCTCCCCCTCCTCCCTCCCTCCCTCCCTCCCTCCCTCCCTACACCCCATCTCACTCTTTATTCAAACCATGCCTGGTTGTGTGTCAATGGGGAACAGGGAGGAAAACTTTACCTAACGCCCTCTACCCACCCTGGTGACGTTTAAAGTCGGGCTGAGTTTGGCAGGAACACGCTCTAACACGACATGCCTCGAAGGTCAGTCCCGCCAGAACCGGGTCGGTGGTCCACACGAAGGCGACTTCCATCCCATTATCCGCTCCTTCTCTGAGAAAACGTGGACGGAAATGAGGTCCGTGGGGTGTATTTCTTTTACCGCTTATGGATTTATCCATTTATATGGGTTCATCGGCTCCTCTCTAATGAGTGGCATTTCTACCGAAAGTCAACGTTTTCAAGCACCGGTTTATGCCTGCATTTTCTGCAAAAGTACTTGTTGCACTGGTATATATTTGCACAGCAGCTGAAGCCATTTCAATTACAAAATCGGTGATACCATAATCTCAGATTTCAGTCTCAGTCACTCAGTCACTACTCTACGGGAGTCTGGACCCGGTAATCTCCAACCCGTTTGAAGGTCCAATCGGTTTTCTTCACTGTTCTACATCGTAATATTCGAAAACCCCTCAAGCGACCCATGGATCTCTCCAAGTCCATTGAGAGGCATGCAGTGTATTTAAAACAAGACAAGCTTACTGACATTTCATGGCCGCGGTTCCTCTGGTGTCTGTGTGATATGTTTATGGCTGCTGACTTCCCCCCCCGCTCTCATCCTTCCCTCGATCCATAGCGCCGACGCTCGTTGAGATCAATGATGTATGTTCGATGACATCATCGCGTGCTTAATGCAGGCCTATTACTCGGCGCCTGATTGGATCTCCCCGGGTGATATTTGAATGATGTTTAACGGTAATGACTTCACCATTGGACGAAGTTGTTAGAATGCCAGTTAATCGATTAGATCCGACACTTGTAGCAGCATACGCGTCATTTTGGGTACGTTCTACGCAGGGCTTTTAACGACAATTTAAGGTTTTTGTGTATGTCAAAACAAAAAATAAGTAGGCTACCAAAAAATCGTGGTAGCCTACTTTATCGTGTTTCAAAATCGGACCATGCTGTTCTTCAACATCTTCCTCTGTTTTTAAATTGTATTTAAACGGTAAAGTGGCAGTTTGAATTTTTGTGACCCTTTTTTCCGATCACCCATGTCATTATTCACCCTAACAGTCGGTCGGGTGCGTTGGGAAAGATGAATGACTGTTTGAAGGGTTCCCGCTGATGGGAATGTGGTTCCCGAGGCGTGTGTTTGATTGCAATCAGGGAGATCTCTCCCTTGTCAGAGTTATCAGACGAGGGATCGTGACTTTATGTATTGTTGTTGTAACTAGGGCTACATCGTCACACATATGTCAAAACAATCCTCTGACCCTAATGGTTGGAGTATGAATCTTTTTGACAGACAATATGAATATAACAAATATAAATACAGAGTTTATAGAAATTAAACAGTTTTGTCATATGTAAAATACTTGAAACAAATGTATCTATAATGACATTATGTAATTTAGTATGTTTTTGACTCTCAATCATAACTCAATGATCCACACGTACTTGGCCCAAATGCACATAAGGCCCTACCATCAAATTATTTAGTAGTTTCAAACATATTTTATCTTCCCTTATCAACGTTCGAGCCACCTCGATCCCCATCCTGAAAACCAAGCAGCAACAATCGCAAGAATAACCCATACCCCGTACACAACAAAGATAGCTAGGATAAGATGCTGCATAACTAAGTACTATAACTTAATACGACATACAATAAGTGCGTACGTTAGGTGCCAGGACGTACAACATACAACGAGTAGGAGGGGGGGGGACCGGGTAGCTATGCAGAGTCCAGGTGAACTCTGAACAGGTGAGTCTTGAGTCTTTTGTGGAAGCGGGCGATGGAGCTCGTTCCGCCACTGCAGGGCCATAAAAGAGAAGAGTTGTGGCTAGGATGATCGGCTTTTAAACACCTCTGAAACAAACAGTTCACGTCCCGGTCGCTCCTTAATCTGCGGTCTCCAGCATTGACCCGCCTCCCGTCCTCCTGGTGTCTCCTCAGGGCGTACCTGGACGTGAAGGAGCTGAAGGAGGTAGTCAACCTGGACGGCTCCGCCCACCTCAACGTCTTCTTCGCCAACTCCTCTGATGAAGACCTTGCCGGCGTGGCAACCTGGCCCTGGGACAAGGAGGCACTGACACACCTGGGTAAGACACACACACACACACACACACACACACACACACACACACACACACACACACACACACACACACACACACACACACACACACACACACACACACACACACACACACACACACACACACACACACACACACCCATACACCGAAACACATATATATACTCACACATAAAAATACAAACACCCACACACATATACAAACACACACACACACACACACACATATACACTCACACATAGAATTACACACACACACACACACACGCTTGCATGCATATAAATACACACACACACACACACACACACACACACACACACACACACACACACACACACACACACACACACACACACACACACACACACACACACTCACACTCACACAGACACACACTTATACTTGTACGTATACATATACACACACCTATATACATATATAAGCACACATATACATAAGCATACACAAATACACACACACACACACACACACTCATTCTCATAATTCTCCGGCCCTAAAACGGGTCTCCGGCCTCTCCGAACCTCTGCGTCCGCTCGTACATAGCCCCATTGAATCACCAGACGCATAAAAGAGTTCACCGAAACACGTAGCACCGCTGCCTTAGTGTCAGCGGCGGCTTGTGAGGACGGAGGGCTGAGTCATCCCTGCCGGCTCCCCAGGCCTGTTTTCAGTCTTTGCCCAGACAGTCAAAAGGTGATAATGAGGCTGAGTAGGTGATGCATAATGCAGAGGCGTAACCCTACTCTAATTTCTCAGCTTATTGTGTGCAAGGCATCTGTATACGGATATGTTGCGAAAATACACGTGGGGGGGTTGTGGTTGGGTGTATGTGTGTGCACAAGTGTGTGTGTGGCTGTATGAGTGTGCACGTAAAGTATACATGTTACACATATGTGTGTATGCATGTCTGCCTACATTTGCACATCCATATCTCATTTCTCTCTCTCTTTCTTTTTTTTTTTTTTTCTCTCTCTCTCTCTCTCTCTCTCTCCCTCTCTCTCTCTCTCTCTCTCTCTCTCTCTCTCTCTCTCTCTCTCTCTCTCTCTCTCTCTCTCTCTCTCTCTCTCTCTCTCTCTCTCATTCCCTCTCCCTCCCTCCTTATCTCTTTTTCTCTCTCCCTATCTCTGTGTCTCTCTATCGCAGGCGGCATCGTGCTCAACCCGTCCTTCTACGGCACCTTCGGCCACACGGACACCATGGTGCACGAGATCGGCCACAGCCTGGGCCTGTACCACGTCTTCCGGGGCATCTCGGAGACTGAGTCTTGCAACGATCCCTGCCTGGAGACGGAGCCCTCCATGGAGACGGGGGACCTGTGCGCCGACACGAATCCAACGCCCAAGCACAAGGGCTGCCACGACCCCGAGCCCGGCAACGAGACCTGCGGCTGCCGGCACTTCACGCACACGCCCTACAGCAACTACATGAGCTACGCGGGTGAGGAGGAGGAGGAGGAGGAGGAGGGGGAGGGGGAGGAGGAGGAGGAAGGGGAGGGGGAGGGGGAGGGGGAGGAGGAGAAGGGGGAGGGGGAGGAGGAGGGAGGGGTAGGTGGGAGGAGGACAAGGGAGTAGAGAGAAAGAGTAGGAGGAGGAGGAGGAGCGGGGGAGAAGGAGGGAAGAGGAGAAGGAGGAGGAAGGACGATGCGTGAATGCATGTGTATGCATACATGCGCAAACGTACGTGCACATAAAAACACACATTTAAAGGACTAACACACACGTACAATAACAGACACACACAAAAACACACTAGCAACACACACACACACACACACGCACACACATATATTCATACCCAAACACATATACTAAACCACGTTCTAACACACTATTATACGCTTACACACAGAACTGGGCAGGAGATCATACAGCTCTATCCTCAGGCACTGTAACGCAAAGATCAACAGTAAAATGTTTGACATTTTTATCTTGGATTCCACATATACCTTCATGAAATGCCCCGGGAAAAATAAGTTTGAAAAGATTGATTACACTTTTTCTCCCTGAAGAATGTCACGGTGCGGCCAAAATGATTTGTCATCTCAGCGTCTTATCTACACACTGTTGCAACCGCCGAAAGGCAGCGCTTTGTTGTCTGTTGCTGTTGATAGAAATTGTACAATTAGATGTCATGGGTGTGAACGGATTTGTAATTCATCTTCGTTATTTTAATAACCCAATGGCATTGTGCCGCCTGGCTTTTCATTGATCACCTAAACTGTGCCACTCAAGAACGACAAGTCTCGGACGGTTTGTCCCAGAGAATCCCGGCAATCGGTTCGACATGGCAAAGCGTGAAAGCAACTATAGCTATTCTGTTTCTCGAGCGCGGTGACCTTCATGTTTGGTTGTCATGATGGAACAGTTTTAAAGTAGGTGTGCATTTGAAGTACACATTTGTTTCTGGATAGTTTAAAAGTTGGTCCATGTTTAATTTGATTTATTGCCATTGTTAATTAGTTCGAACTGTTAATTTGAGCCATGTCATTTAGCCGACACGTTCATACAAATGAACTCACGGTAAACCTATTTTTTTGATTTATGTCATGAAGGAGCGGGAATCTGTGGGGGCATCTCGGATCGGGTCGGACTAACCTGGCTACGGCCCATGCGTCCTTTTCTCCTCAACATGCATACAAGCTAACCGACAAAACCCACTGTACCTCCATCCCCCCCTCTCTGTCTCCCGCCAGACGACGCCTGCACGGACTCCTTCACGCTGAACCAGGTGGCCAGGATGCACTGCTACCTTGACCTCATCTACCAGAACTGGCAGCCCGCGTCCAAGCCCCCGCCGGTGCCCATGGCGCCTCAGGTGGTGGAGCAGCACCCCAACGCCGTCACCCTGGAGTGGTTCCCGCCCATCTCGGGACACTTCTACGACAGGTGAAATGAGTTCAACAGGGTGGCCCCTTCACGCAAGTCCCCCCTTGTGTGGGACTTGGAATGTCCCACACACAGCTGTGTGTATCTATCATATACTTGTGAGGGACATTACAATACACTTGTAATTCAGTATGTAAACCTGGTGTCAATTTATTTTTTTTGCATTCAAAGTAAAAAGTTACTGTTTCTCTTAGTTTCTAGGATAAAATCATCAGTATCGTTGTGCTTTTAGTATACTCAAGTACACCGTATGTGTGGCCATATTTGGGCTGTGTCTTGGTTGGTTCTGGCTGTGTGTGTCTATCAATTTCCAAGAACATCGGTGCAGTTTCAAAATAAAAGCCACCGTTGGATTACACTAAAGTACATAATATGGTAATAATTAACAGGTACCAATAGGGTAGCTTCAATTAAATCGGTTGTGGCTGTCTGTTGGTTTCCTGGAGAATATGTATCAGCGATCAATGAAGTTTCACAATAAAAGTTTTCATTTTCAAAATAAAACCTACAGTAGAACACAAATTGACTTAACAAGGTCGTATTGGCCCATATCTGGGTGGGAAGGTTGGTTTTACGGTGGCTGTATGGTTCCCTAGAGGACTGTAGCACACAAAAATGTACACCGTTCGGTTGTGTTTGGGCTGTATCTAAGTTGGTTGTGGCTGTGTGTGTTTGTTGGTTTCCTAGAGAATTGGGATCAGTGTGTGACAAATGCACGGAGGGGAGAGTCCTGCTGCAGTACGCATTCAATTCTTCGTCGCCGCGACCCTGCGCTCCGTCCGGACACTGGTCTCCGCGAGGAGCTGAAGGTAAAGAAAACGCCATTTTCTTCTAATTGTAAAAGTCTTGTGTTGTTGTTTTAAATAATGGCAAAATCATTTGTATGGATAACTGGTGGCACATATGGAACTTGTGTATCTCATTGAAGATCGTTTTTCAGTAAAAAGAAAAAAGCATTGTTTTCCAAATCCACAAGCATGCAAAACATTATGGTTTTCCGGGATTATTTTTTTTTTCGTTTTTTTTGGTTTTGTTAGTAAGTCGTTCAACATGTAAATATTCTTTGTCGCTGACTCATCTATGAAATATGCGGGAATGAGTCATAAGAGTCATAACGCCTGACATTTGCCCCGCCACTACTTTAGGGAGAGAGGAAGGTCGTATCCCAACGGGTGTCACCATATTTTGGGACAACACCAAAATAATCCCCGCCCAAATAAGGCTTTAGGAGCAACATAGTTCTCATGTCGATAATCCTTCATTATAAATTCTTAGTTCCATTAAAAATAGGAAATGGTTTTGTTAATGTAAATCTAGATGTTTATCACTGGTACTTTGTTTTGTGTAAGTGTGTGTGTGTGTGTATGTGTGTGTGTGTGTGTGTGTGTGTGTGTGTGTGTGTGTGTGTGTGTGTGTGTGTGTGTGTGTGTGTGTGTGTGTGTGTGTGTGTGTGTGTGTGTGTGTGTGT
>NC_044066.1:9685529-9688029 GCF_902167405.1 Gadus morhua | reverse complement strand
ACACACACCACTCCCCCCCTCCCCCGAACCTCCCCCCAGGAGTTTTAGTGCGTGACAACAGCTCTCCGCGATTCCAAAAAACCCTGTACCGTCTCCGACATTTGTTTCCGGGGTCACAAGTCATTCGTTTTGCCTGCCACATTTTGGCCGGTTTCCCATGTTTTTCCCATGTTCCACCCGGGCAAGGGCACACAGATGGGTCGCTTAGGATGGCGTTATCTGGTATCTGCACAAGGTGCTGGAGCGCCGGAGGACTCTGGTGGCTGTGGAATGTGCTGACGAGATAAAGGTTGAGCGCTCGCTCGCTCTCTCTCCCCGCACCAACGCCACCACGGCTGGTGTGTTTGTGCCGCGCTCGCTATCTCAGCGGTCAGCGCAGTTCACATGAGAAGGGAGAAAGTGCTGGATAAGAAGAAACGGCGGAAGATTGGGTCAGTGTTCCTGTTTCGCAAACAGATCAGAGCGATGGGTTAACTCGGCCGGTCAGGATCTGTTAGAGAGATCACACGTCCACATGGGGAACGGGTTGTGTTTGTGACGTTTGATGATTTCTCAGACTCTTTATTGCCCATGGAATACGACACGCAGTAAGAGTTTGACTTATATGAGGTAAACACGTTTGATATTAGATACGATCTACAACCGTAGGACACAACAACAAGTTGGCGGAGGGTGCGCACAGACGTTGCAGTGGCAGGGACTAGTATTAAACTATGAAATGTATCAAATATAAATGACATGTAAAGACAGAGGCTTGGGGTTAAAGAAAATCAGAAATTGCAAAGTATGGAAAAGTCTGAAGTAGTTGACCTCCCGCAGAAATTGGCAGTCTAGCCTGATGACATTATAAATGTCCCGCTTAAAAGTCTCATTTTTTTTAAATATCAAATATTTTAAGTGCAAAAGTAGTAGTAGACGTCGATTCCATTACAAGCTGAACATTTTAAATTGGAATGGAGTTATTAGATTAAAGAAAGAAATCAAATAATCAAGGGCCAAAAAATATGAATAGAAACATGTGTTGTGAAACATCCATTGTTCACACCGAAAATTACATAATTTCCTAATTTTTGTCATTCAAATTTCTGTGTTTTTAGCTTAGGGTATACTTTCCAGTAGTAGGGAGTCAAGTATTTGGGGTCCAGTATACGGAGTCCAGTATTGAGTCCAGTATTGGGGGTTCCAGTATATGGGGTCCAGTATTGGTGGTTCCAGTATTGAGGTTCCAGTATTTTTGGTTCCAGTATTGGTGGTTCCAGTATCGGTTGTTCCAGTATTGGGGGTTTGAGTATTGGTGGTTCCAGCATTGGTGGTTCCAGTATTTGGTGGTTCCAGTATTGATGATTCCAGTATTGGGCGGTCCTGTAGTGGTGGTCTATGGTGACAGAAGGTGCTAGTTGTCTTGTGGTGTGGGAGTCATTTGACCCCGTGCTAAGGGCAGAAAGGTCAGGTCACTGCACAGCGGGAGTCCTGCACGCAGGATCAAACGGGATGTTTCTCAAATGCCAAAACCAAAAGCATATGGAAATCTAGTTTCTACTCTCACTCCAAGAAGTTCCTAAGAGCCAACAAATCCAACTAAAGAACTAGAAAGACCTCTTAAAGTTTCAAGTTCCTTAAAAGGCAATTCCAAAAGGCCTTGTTGGTTAAATGGGATAACACACAGACATACCATGTGTGTGTAATAACTGGAGTAAGATTGAAGCCTGACATTCAAACACAAGCAGATACAAGTAATCAGTGAAAAACAAGAATCCTCTGACCCGGACAGACCCGGAAGGATCTCTGATGGATTGTCGTCTCCCTCTCTGAAATAGAGTCTGACAGGATGGACGCAGGGAGTAAAGGTGACCCAGATGTTGGTGGATTTACCATGAAGCAAGCGTAACGATTTATGGTTCCTACTTTGGGGGCCAGGCCCGACTCCTGCTACTGGTACTGCTACAACAGACGCAGTGTGTTGGTCCATAACACAGCCAGTTAACCATACTGCTGCTCCTCACACATGGGGAGAAGGGGGAACGGTCAGGGCCCTCTCAACAGGGGGTGGGCCTGACCTCCCACTTTCAGGCCACCGGCCTACTGAGCTTTTGTGTTTGTGTGTGTGTGTGTGTGTGTGTCTGTGTCTGTGTGTGTATGTGTGTGTGTCTATGTGTCTGTGTGGTTATGGTGCTGTGTGTGTGTGTGTGTGTGTGTGTGTGTGTGTGTGTGTGTGTGTGTGGTTGTGTGTGTAGGAGCTTCCCTCCTTAGCCTCCCCTTGGCTCCAGTTGCCAGCGCTGTGGCCTTGTTTTCTGGCCAGCGCGGAGGTAGGGCAGATAGGGTAAATTATGGAGGTGGATGGGGGAGTGGTGTGTGTGTGTGTGTGTGTGTGTGTGTGTGTGGTGTAGGGGTGGTTGGGGGGGGGGGGGGGGTTGAATAGGGAGAGGCAGGGGTGGAAAGTTGTAACAGTTGGGGGTAAATCATGGCTTTGTTGCGGGTGGGCCAATGGCAGGGCGGGATG
>NC_044066.1:9675529-9680529 GCF_902167405.1 Gadus morhua | reverse complement strand
GTCAAATTTCAGCTTCTCTGCTTTGTAATCTTAATCTTATTTCTCTTTCTCTCCCCCCCCCTCTCTCTCTCTCTCTCTCTCTCTCTCTCTCTCTCTCTCTCTCTCTCTCTCTCTCTCTCTCTCTCTCTCTCTCTCTCTCTCTCTCTCTCTCTCTCTCTCTCTCTCTCTCCCTCCTTCTCTCTCTCTGTCCCATCCATTGTCTGGCAGGGATGTGGTGTCTCATGTGGTGTACAAGTACCAGGTCCAGACCATTTCCAGCCGCAGCGAGAGTGAGCCTTCCCCGCCTCTCGCTCACGAACTGGGGGCTTCCTACTGTGGTGATGGACACATCCAGATGTAAGGTTCCTGGAACAACACACACACGCACAAGTACACACGCAGGGATACACACTCTCACACATCGGTATATATATACATACACTGACAGACACACACACACACACACATGCGTAAAGATGCGATATTGTTTATTATTTACTCTGCAATAACTGATCCCTTTATCCGTGCATCATTGATCCTGTACCGTACCGTACTGTACCCTTCAATATAATTACACCTACCATTTCACCCCAAGTATATATGTATATATTCATTTACATACACACCATATATATACAAACTTAGTCCCCCGATAAAAGCAACACAGTGAGTCCCAGAGTATCACTCATTTAATGAGCCCTCCGGCTTCCATTTCAGCAACAAGGGAGAGGAGTGTGACGACATGAACTCCATGAATGGAGATGGCTGCTCCAGCCGCTGTAAGAAGGAGCCCTCCTTCAACTGTGTCGGTGAGTTGAGCCACCCTGCACATGGGAGAGAGGCGGCCTGGAACCGGCCCAAAGATCTTCCTCCTCTTCCAGAGAAGAGGAGAGTGGTGCTGCGAGAGTGGGGGCCGTAGTTGCAGTAGCAGTAGCAATAGTAGCAGAAGGAGTAGTAGAAGTAGTAGGAGAAGTAGCAGTAGTAGTAGTAGTAAAAGTAGTAGTAGGAGATGAAGCAGTTTTAGCAGCACGAGTAGTAACCGTAGTAGTAGCAGCATTATTGTTAGTAGTAGAAGTAGCAGTAGCAGTAGTAGCAGGAGTAGTAGCAGTAGTAGGAGGAGTGGTAGTAGGAGTAGGAGAAAGAGAGGGGAATAGAGCAAGACTCATGCTTGACACAATGATGGTGTGATGTGATGCAACAGATATTATATATGTTTGAGGAAAGAATTATAGCTTTTCACATCAGATCTTTTAAAAAAATCTTTATTATTATTAATCCAATTGATTTTGGCATTCCTTGTCATTTTTTTACACCGAATATGTACATAGTGATGCCAACTGGGTTTCGATGATGCAACTGAAACCAGTGTGCTGCTCAAATTGTACATGAATTTTGACATGAAATGTGTAAGCCTCACCACGTACCTGTTATTTTATGTTCCCTTTTGCATGCAGAAAAATAGGATATAATATCACGTATGATCTGTTTCCAACTGAAATGAGTGTGTGTGTGTGTGTGTGTGTGTGTGTGTGTGTGTGTGTGTGTGTGTGTGTGTGTGTGTGTGTGTGTGTGTGTGTATGTGTGTCTATGAGGACGTTTGTTTGGTATTTCTTGAGCGTGTTTGCATTTGTGTCCTTGTGTGTGTGCGTGTGTGTTTGTGGTGGTGTAAGTGTGAATGTGTGTGTTTGTGTGAGGTTGTTGTGCCCGTGTGAAGTGGCCACTTAATCCTTGTCAGATTGCTGGATGACTGCACTGGCTGTGTGTTTTTTCCACGAACTGCAATACTTAAAAGTCTGTGTGTGTGTGTGCGTGTGTGCACGCATGCATTTGTGTGTTCCTGTTTGTGCGTGGGTCTACGTGTGTATACGTGTGTTTCCATATGTGTATTCGCGTGTGTGTGTGTGTGTGTGTGTGTGTGTGTGTGTGTAATGCGTGCCTCGTGCTTTTTAGGACACGGCCTGACATAGTTGTCGGTTTTGCAAAAAAATGAAACCAGAAACCAATGACGAGACCTCCTGTCCATCTGTCCGTACGTGTGTGTGAGTGACTGGGCGAGTTCATGGGATAAGATAGAGCGAGTGAGGGGTCGGGGTCATTATAATTTCACCACTGGGGGGGCCGTCGACATGTTAATCCGCTTTGATAGTTCTGCCAATCAAAACTGGGGACGTACCCGGACGTTGGAGAAAGAAGAGATCTTTTTTTGGATCCTCTGACATTACCCCAGCTGGGGGCCCTGTCTCCGGGGTCCGTGGGGTCCAGGTTTTGATAGTGGTCCACGTCACAACAAGCACGGATGCACATTTGATCGCTGCCCCCCCCCCCCCCTCCCATCGAACAAAAGGGCAGTCCTGGGGAAATGTCACTTAAGTCTGGGCACAGTAAATCGACCTGGCGTACCGAGATCACACAGGCACTAAGGAACCTTTGACTGGTCTTTTTGTAATAAGACTGGTTCTTTGATGCTTGTCCTTTGGTTCATGTGGTGGGCACTTCCTCTCCCTCGTATTGTGGAGTGTAAGGGATGTGTGCGTGTACTTAGTGACTTACATACAGATGTCTATCTTTATTGCCCATCCCACCCTTTTTCATGTCTTGTTGTCTCTCTCTCTCTCTCTCTCTCTCTCTCTCTCTCTCTCTCTCTCTCTCTCTCTCTCTCTCGCTCTCTCTTTCTCTCTCTCGCTCTCTCTCCCTGCCTCTACTCCTCCTCCTCCTGCTAGGCTTCTGCTCTCTCTCTCCCTATCTCTCCCTCTCTCTCTCCCTCCCTCTCCCCCTAGACTCGCTTGTCTATCCTTCGTTTGCCTCATGCACTCACTCACCTTTCCAGTCATTCGCTCTTCCCTCTCTCCCCTCTCTCCCCTCTCCTCTCTCCTCTCTCCCCCTCCCCTCTCCTCTCTCCCCTCTCTCCCCTCTCAACTCTCCTTCCTCCCTCCTCTCTCCTCTCCCCCCTCCTCTCTCATCTCTCCTCTCTCCACTTCTCTCTCTTCTATCTCTTTTGCTCTGCTTACACTTTCTCCCCCCCTCCCTCCACCTTCCTATCTATCTGTCTGGCATCTTGTCCCACAAACCCCCTTGTATGAACACCCTCTCTCCCTCTTCTCCTCCCCCACCTTCCCTCCCCCTTCCCTCTCCCTCCCTCCCTCCCTCTTGTTTTACTCTGTTCCCGCTGCGTGAGTGGCAGGAGTGTATTCTGCGTCCATCCCCCCCCCCCCCCCCCCCCAGCCCCTCTGGTCTGCGTCTGCCAGAGCACAGAGTTTACTGGAGTTTTTTAGGCCCATGCTGGAGGGGAGCTCTGGAATTTCGAGGAGGAGGCCCTCGGCCAACTTGGCACGGAATGCCGCCTTTTTCCCCCCAACTGGAACCCCAGCGGCAGACATAGCCCTCGCTGAGAGCAGAAGAACCCCATAGCACTGCCTCCTCCCCCTCCACCACCGCCCTCCACTCTCCTCCTCTCCCCTGCTTGTCCTCCTCCTCATTCTCCTCCCCCTCCTCTTTCCCCCACCTCCCTCCTCGTCTTCCTCTTTCATCCACCTCCCTCCTGTTCCCTGCCTCGTCCTCCCTCTTCTCCTCCACCTCCCTCCTCTTTGTCCGCCTCCTTCTCCACCTCCACCTTCCTCCTCTCTCTCCTTCCTTCCGCCACCTCCACCTTCCTCCTCTTTCCTTCCCCTCCACTTCCCTCCTCTCTCGTCCTCCAACTCCACCTCCCTCCTCTCTGCTCCTCCACCTCCAACTCCACCTCCACCTCCCTCCTCGCTCTCCATCTCCTCGGTCTAACAAACTAGTCCGGAATCAACCTCCCTTTGCTCCCCTTTCCTCCTCCTCTTCATCGTCGTCTTCCTCCTCCTCGTCTTCTTCTAGACCCGAACTCCAGGTGGGATGTCTGGAAAAGACATAGTCCTCAAAGACTTTACAGCACCACTTTTGTCTGTTTATCCTCCCCTCTCTCTCTCTGTCTCTCTCTCTCTCTCGCTCTCTCTCTCTCTCTGTCTCTCCCTCTCTCCCTTTCTCTCTCTCTCTCTCTCTCTCTCTCTCTCTCTCTCTCTCTCTCTCTCTCTCTCTCTCTCTCTCTCTCTCTCTCTCGGGTTTTGTCTGCCTCTTTCGATCTCTCTTTGTATCTACCTCTCTGTGTTTTTCTCTTTCCCTCTCTCTCGCTGTTGCTCTCGCTCTCTCCTTCCCTACCTCCCACCCTCTCTCTTTCTCTCTTTTGGTCCCCCTCTCTCTATTTTCTCTTATTTCTACCACTCTTTCATCATCTCGCTGTTAGTCATCCTATTGTTTTTCTCAGTCGGTCATCCCACCTTCTGTACTCTTGAGCTGCCCTTTGGCATTTTGTCCCGCATCCACCTACTCCCTCCTTTCTTCTCTAATTCCTTTTCCTCCTCTCTCCTCCCGTGCATCTCAGAGTCACAGAGAGCAGGGGATTATGGGGGGTCACGGCTAACGCACAATACTCAAAAATACAAAACACAAAAAAAGACTGTAAGAGAAGATGGAAGTAAGAGAAGAGCGAGAGATTGGAAGACGAGTGAATGTCATATATTGACAGTACGTGCTTTGCGCTTCCTGCGTTTGAGCCCCTTTTGCCAATCGAGGGCCCAGTACGCCATGTTTCTCTCTGAATCCAACCGCTGCTCTGCCCCACTGTCCAGTCGTTGTCGACGGCGCTGGTTGCCGATTGAACGGGACTGCCTTATAAACAACGTCTTCCCCACCAATGTGTTTGTATGTGTGTTTCACTTGTGTTTGTATGGTGTCGTCTGCTTCCCAGAGGAGCCCAGCATGTGCTACTACTACGACGGCGACGGCGTCTGCGAGGACTTTGAGCGGGAAACGGGGGTGAGGGACTGCGGCCTGTACACGCCCAGCGGCTTTCTGGACCAGTGGGCCGCCACAGTGGAGGTCTCCCACGAGCTGAAGCCCTACTGCTCCGGGGAGGTCGCCGCCGGCTACCCCGCCGTCACCAAGGTAACACTCCTACTGTACACACTTTCAATCACTCGCACTAACCCTGATGGCGTTTT
>NC_044066.1:9655529-9670529 GCF_902167405.1 Gadus morhua | reverse complement strand
TAAGGGTCTCAACCCATAGTTTAGTAATCACATGATTAGTTTGGTAACCGCTGGTTACCAAACTTCACACTGGCTGTCTGGTTACTAAATTGACCACTGATTTATTCACCAACCATTGGCTGTCTGGTTACCAAACAGACAACGTCCACTCACAAACGTACCTTGCGAGTGAATAAAGGCTTCCGACGTTACATTCTTTAGTAATATCCCCCCAAGGAGGGTCCAAAGGCATCCAGTGTGCGCATTCCAGTGTGCGCAGTCGGTATAGGAATCCGTATGGAAGTCTCAGTCCACTGTGAGTCGCTTTGGATGAAAGCATCTGCTCAACAACTAAATGGTGGAACCATCCAGACGCAAAGTCCAAAAACAAGAGCACAGACTTTTTACGACTAACAATGAAAATGGTTAAACAAATTGAAAATAAGCAGTTGCTCTTAAATGTTCCTCTTCATGAGGGTCACTGGTTTCACTGTAGGTGAACAAAAATAAAACAATCTTTAAAACAGGAACGCGTTTGACAGACAGAAACGGACTCCCCATTCACGAGGAAACCATCAGAGAACCTGAACAGAAAACAATGTCAAGATGGACTTGGAAGCGGAACGGGAGAAAAAAGAGCCGTTCCCCAAACCCCGGTTCTCTATAAGCACATTAAACCGTTGAGAAACATCCCCAAAAGACTCATTCCGCTTAATCAAAATAACATATGGTCACTTGACAACGTACAAACGCACCAAATTAAAGGCAATTCTTTTTAGCCGTGAAGTGTTAATGGCTGTGGAAAGAAAAGCAAGAAACATAAAAAAAAGAGTAGCGCACTCCTGCTACTGTATCACTCAAACCAGCTTTAGCGGTAGCCCGTTTTTTCATTATTTGTGACCTTTCTATTGCTGTGTTTTTAATGACAGCTATATATCAAAGTGCTGGCCGATGACGACAGTCTGGGGCCTCTCGGCTGGGGCGGTGGCGAGGAGGAGGCAGCTACTTTCTGAGCGCTGCAAAGCGGCCAAAATGTACTTGAACGATTTCTCCTTTTCCCCCTCGAAACCCCTTTTTTTTTTTCTTGTATTTCTTCCTTCGCCTCTGACCACTTTGCACAAACACACACACACGCACACACACACACACACACACATGCAGACACACACACATACATGCAGACACACGGACACATGCAGGCAGGCACGTAGACAAACACATAAACACACACACACATTTCAGGCACAGAGATGCATAGACACCACACACAGACACACCGACACACAGACACACACACACACACACACACACACACACACACACACACACACACACACACACACACACACACACACACACACACACACACACATAAACACACACTAATGCCCATAGACATACACACAAAAACACACATGCACAGAGACACACACACACAATCACAGGATTGTGGGGCAGAACCCTAGGGGATTGAGCTGTACTACTGGTATCTGTGTGGAGAGTGAGAGTGTATGTGTGTGGTGTGTGAGTGTGTGTGTGTGTGTGTGTGTGTGTGTGTGTGTGTGTGTGTGTGTGTGTGTGTGTGTGTGTGTGTGTGTGTGTGTGTGTGTGTGTGTGTGTGTGTGCGTGCGTGCGTGCGTGTGTGTGGGGGGGTCTGGAACAATATGTTCCTACCCACTTAACGCACCACGGAGTGCACGAGCCAAAGCTCAACCTGCTCTCTTGGGGCAGGGCTGATGTGTAAGGTTGGGAAGGGAGAGAGTGTGGGGAGAGGTACCCCCCCCCCCCCCCCCCCCGTAGCATATAACCCTATGTGCTATGTACTGTGTGGAGAACGGATAAATTGTGTGTGTGTGTAAGTCTGTGTTTACATGGTACTGGGATGGCCCTTTATGATATAGTTTGTTCCCTTCACTATTTGCTGGTGTTTAGCCGTTGGCTCCCACACTGTTATCACATCATATCACAAGACACCAATGAGCAGGGCGTCAAAGGCCGTCTTCAGCCAGATTTCGCTGGAATATTGAAATAATGTTAGCAACACAACCATGCTGTGAAAAACACACGCACACACTCGACACATTCCCACAAGAAAGTGTTCATGCATCGTGATTATGGATGGAACCTATTCATGCTTGACGCTAATGCATGAGTACACGACACACGGTCAAGCGTACATAAACACACACACACACACACACATACGCGGCAACATGTATGTTTTGTACACACAAAAACAAAAAGTCATAAAAAATTAACTTGTGGGGAAAATAGCAAAGCTATGGCTCAACTGCAGGCAGAGGAAGTGCACGTTTCCCGTGCGCACTCCGTCAGTAAACCGCACAGACCTCAGCAGGCCAGTGACATAAGCGTGTGGTAACGTTTAAAAAGCAACTTCGGGAACACCGCTGTTAATCTTTTCTTGTTTTTTTTCGTTTTTTTTTTATTATTTATTAATTATTTATTCCGCACGTCGATTATTATTACACTTCCAAGCGGAACATGCTTACTTCCATGAGTGTCGTGGTAAATTTTGTTTTTCTTTCACTGTTTACCCCTTCAGCCCCCCCCCTCTCCCATGACCGGCGATATTTCAGAGCTGTTAAAAATCGTAAAAACAAATGTTTGGGAGGCTGGTTTTATTTGAGCCGTAACAACCCATCCCGGCCGACTCTGACTGACGAGCGCACGTGTTGACACACACACACACACACACACACACACACACACACACACACACACACACACACACACACACACACTCACCGCAGACCCATTTGGGATCAAACCCCACATCCTTAAACGCTCCGACCACCTCCACCCCCCCCCCCCCCCCCCCCTCCCTGCGGTCTGCATCTTAAAAAAAATAAAAACCCGAAAAAAATAAGATTTACCACCGTGCGGCGTCTCGCAGGATATGACATCACGTCAGAGGTAAGCTAGGATAAGTGGGCCTTCCGCACCGCCTGCGTTCACTTCCCTCGGTCGCCCGCCCTCGCTCACTCACTCACTCGCTCGCCCACAGGTTTTCAGCTGCCCGTCCGCTGTTATTGTTGTTGTTATGGACCAACGGGATGTGTGTTTGTGTGTCAGTGCGTGTGCGAGGTGTTAATGGGGGTATTAGTGGCAGGCGCTTGGGGGCGGTTAAGGGGGGGGGGGGGGGGGGGTAGGGCAGAGGGGGGAGGGGGGAGAGGGTGTGTGTGTGTGTGGGGGTTTCCGGACGTTACCTCAGACGACTACCTCTCACCCACGTCCCCGTAGAGTGGGGCGGCCAAAGCGCTTGAAACTCCATTAGTGTGTGTGTGTGTGTGTCTCTCTCTCTCTCTCTCTGACTCTCTGCTATAGTCTGTGGGGGTGAAGCCTATATGACGCCCCCCTCCCGATGCCTGTTACGCAGGGCCCCCCTCACCCCCAAAAAATAACACTCACGCCATTTTTTTTATAAGGCATGAGGGGAAACGAGAGAGGAAATAAATACAATACAATAACACAGAATAAAATACCGAAAAGGAGAGAGCCGGGTGCTAATGACTGCACGGCTGTTCACACACGCACGCACGCACGCACGCACGCACGCACGCACGCACGCACGCACGCACGCACGCACGCACACACACACACACACACACACACACACACACACACACACACACACACACACACACACACACACACACACACACACACACACACACACACACACACACACACACACACACAAACACACACACACACACACCTTGGCTGGCGCGTGGAGTATGTGGAGTGTGTGTGCGGACCCTGGGGTCAGTGGAACCCGAAACCTAACCGATAATTAATAACTTCAGAGCCATGTCGGAAGTGTGTGGGGATGGATTATAGTTTGGATTTTACACGGCGCAGTTCACCTCCGCTGTGGTCTCTGATCCGCGGAGCGGGGGGGGGGTCTGACACCGGGTGCGGGTGACTGAGAAGCGGCAAAACACGACGGAGAAGGCGGAGATCGCCAAAGGTTGAGTTATCGGACATGCTCGTGTTTACATGTTGTTATTGCAAACAAACACAGTAGTCATATCAGCTGCTTGCCCCCCTCCCTCTCTCAAACAAACACACACACACACACGCACACACACACACACACACACACACACACACACACACACACACACACACACACACACACACACACACACACACACACATACACACACACACACTACAGTGGGTGTGTTTTACATGTGTGTTTTACATGGCACACATTTATACTCATGTTTTTGATTTTCTGGCGCTTTATGTTTCTTATCCTTTCAATGAATGTTGTACGGGTCATAGATGGTTAAATAAATGGTTTTAGGCGAGGGGAGTTGGAGTTCTCTCTCTCTCTCTCTCTCTCTCTCTCTCTCTCTCTCTCTCTCTCTCTCTCTCTCTCTCTCTCTCTCTCTCTCTCTCTCTCTCGACTGCTCTTGTGTTATCTGCTCCTTTTAAACTACATATCTCTGTCACTCTCTTCCTCTCCTTTCCTTTTATCTTGTGGGGTATGTGCGTGTGTTTGTGTGTGTGTGTGTATTTGTGTGTGTGTGTGCGTGTGTGTATGTGTGTGTGTGTGTTTGCAGACCAGAGTTTGGGTCTGCCAGTCTGACAGCTGGTCTCAATTTACAGTGTATTGTGTGTCTGTGTATGGCGTGTGTGTGCGTGCACTGCATGCGTAGTGGGGGTATGTTTTGAGCTTGGAGGTCAAAACAATCTTTATTTAGCAGATATTGTTTGTAAGGACGCGATGTGTACACTTAGCGGCCATTTTTGTCCAAGCGTTGTTGTGATATCCGACTTAAAGACAAGCGTTGAAGTTTGATTGTTTGAGGGTCAGAAAGCAAACAACGCTGGATGCATTTCACTACATGCCGAATTGTCGACGGCATACAATTACGTCATTTAACGAGAAACCATAAAATGTATTAAACATTCACGTCGCTCCTCCAAAACAAAAAGATAAAAAAGATAAAAAAAATTAAAAAACTCCCATGCCTTGTTTACACCATGCTTTCCAGTAGAGAAGTTTCAAAATAAAAGTCTGCGCTCCATATTTTTGTGAACCCCCCAGCCCCCTGCCGGGGCGAAGCGGTGGCAATCAAGCAACCTTCTTGACAACGCAATGTGGTGTTCTTTTTTTAACATCCATAGCAGAATACACAAAACGGGAACAGGAAAAATAGCTGGAAACGTTTTCGTGCATTTTGAAGATATTCCCAATCTTCCCCCATTGTTTTCTCCTCTTCACCACTCTCCATTCATTGAGCGGGAAAACCTCTGTTATGTGGCAATTTGTTGTTGGCCTTTCTGAATCACGGGGTGTATTTTTCGCCCGTGTGTGTGTGTGTGTGTGCTGCTAAGTTTGACTCGCGCTTGGCTCAGACCGTCGCGGTTTTGTGAACAGTTATGCAAGGTCCCTGCTTGTAGGCCTCACCAACAGCACACACACACACACACACACACACACACACACACACACACACACACACACACACACACACACACACACACACACACACACACACACACACACACGCGCACACATGCACACATGCACACATGCACGCACATAAGCGCACACACAGGCACGCACATGAACAATCACACACACACACACATAAACACAGGAGAAAAATACAGCCCATGAATCAGACAGGCCAACAAGAAATGGCCACATAAAATAGTTTTTTTCACAGATATTGTTACAGACAAACTCACACACAAATTCGCCCACGCAAAATATTTGGTTTAATCAATTTGACTATATTGATCACATTTCGGGAAATGTGATCGTGCACACACACACAAGATTATATCCATGTGTGTTTTTTGTACAGGACAATATGTTTAGGCGTACAGTTCTACGGGCACTGGCAGACACACACTCGCACATGCACACACGTACCAAGCACTCACACACGCACACACACACTTAGAAATACACACAAACACACACACACACATTTCCACTCCCAACCAGCCCTTCTCACAACCAACCAGCTATGTTAAAGTCTGAATGTGTTACATGTCAAATTACCTTGGCATATCTGTAGTCAATGAGGACTGATATACAACTGATATATACTACAAATAGATGCTGGCCAGACCGTAAGTCTCTCTTTGCTGACAAGAATAATAGTATCAACGCTGCCCAAACCCCACCCAGCCAAGCCGAGCTACGCTGGTTGGTGTCACACGGTTGCACAGCCAGGAGAATGGACGGTACAATGTAACTCCGTTCATTGGGATTCTGAAAGTCTCCCACCAATAGATTGGGAGGGACTAAATATTACGTATAACAACTTCAATGAGAAAATCTCAAATTCTTTGGAGGAGAGTGGACTCCCGCCTTGGGTTTTCTCGCAATCCACTTCCTGTGCGTGTTCAACTACTTCCTGCTGCATGTTGAACACTGATTGTGTGGTACTCTCAAAACTGTATATCATATTTAAGTTAGCAAAAGGTTCTTCGAATGAATGGGCTTGAAATGATTTTTATAAATGTATGAGACCAGTACATTCATTTATTCCTCATAATTAATGTTTGCTCGTGCACACCATCGCATATTAGAAAAGCACACGGTGGTGGGATGGGGGGGGGGGGGGGGGAGGGGGTAAAGAGGGTCGAGGAAGGAGACGGAGCTACGTGAGCAGTGACGGAGGTGAGCCAGCCGCACCACCTGCAATCATATAAATAAAGTTATTGGCTTGGCCCGGTGGGGAAGAGGGGAAGTCACCTATCCCACCAGCGCGGGGTTTAGGAGTGGAAAAGCTGGCCGGTCGTGGACTGAAAGAATTAGCATTAAAGAAAGGCTGTCTCCTGGAGTTATATTCATTCTTCAGAGCCCCGGCCCGCGTGGCGTGGAGCCACGTTTCACCAGAGTTTAGGGGTTTTGGGCCGGAGAGCGCAGGACCAACTGATGGAGTTGTAGCGTCGAGCCATAAAACACGTTTTGGACAAGTCGGTGGCTTGCCCTACTTAGAGCCCAGCATGAGTGGGCCGTGAAAAAGGGAAAAGAAACACTCACAGACAACATCGCACCGAGAAAAAAGGCTCTACTTTTATCCGTCGGCGTGTGTTATCTGTTAGCGTTAATCAAAGCCAATGCGCGGCGGCGGCGGCAGCGCGCGGGCAGTCAGAGTGCTGACCACGTAGGCAACGTGAATCGGTTCGATAGAGAGAGGCCGTGCTCTGCTACATGTCCTTCCCCTCGCTCTCTCTGTCCACTCTGTCCGCGCCGGCCGCTCCGTGATAGCCCATGAAAGCACACATCTATATTAATGTATATCAATAAGAAGGAGGAAAAGAAGGTTTGGAATGCTGCAAGGTCATCTCAGCCCCTTGACCTGGCCCAGTCCAAAAGGATACCGGGTTGGATCCCAAACGTCCACAACCCAAACCGTAGGCATCCTTGGCCCTCACCCCTACCTTCTCCTTCATAACATATATATCGCTGCGTGAATAGAGAGAAATCCGTCAAAACCTAGAGAGAGAGAGAGAGAGAGAGAGAGAGAGAGAGAGAGAGAGAGAGAGAGAGAGAGAGAGAGAGAGAGAGACGGAGAGAGAGAGAGAGACGGAGAGAGAGAGAGACAGAGAGACAAACACAAAACAGTGTGAGCTCGACAACGACTAACAACTACAACAACAACAAGGACGTGGTCGACAACAGGAACGAGGATCCAGATAAACCCTGGGGCCCTGGGAAGCAGTCTCAGGTGTTGTGGGTCACCTGCATGTGTCCCCTCTGCTCCGAAGGAGGCAGAACTGTCCTGTCGACACTTCCAGGGGGCAGATAGGTGGTCAGATAAGCCGCCCGTGGCTATAGATTTTCCATGGTGGCAGGATCCCTACCGTAGCTTGTCTCTCTCGCTCTCTCTCTGTGTGCACAAGCTCTCATGTTACGAGGGCATCTGATTTCACTGCCTCAGGACAGCGAGAGCGAAACCCAATGACCTTGGGTCAATCGCCTTTTGTGGTTTTTGTTTCATCTTTTTCGTTCTGTGTTTATTTTAATGGTGTTTTTTTTTTCCTCGTCGGTTTTCGTTATTCTGCCATTCGACGGAAGAGATGAGACACGATTGAAACATTTTGTTGTCTTTAATTTATGTCATTTCTCGTACGTATTCATTAATGCAAGTGCGGCCATAAATAATGCTCTCAGGTCTCCAAAGCCGAAGAGTGTTAACAAAGCTGAAATGCATGTGAAAAAAAGGCAGGAGTTGACGTAGAAACAAGTCGTAAATAAAAAGAAGGGGCAGGCAGGCAGGCATTCAAATTGACCTCTCCAGTTGTACTTTTACTTTCTTCTACCTCTCTCTCTTTCTCTCTCTTTCACTCTCTCTCTTACTCTTTCTGCTCTCTCTCTCTCTCTCTCTCTCTCTCTCTCTCTCTCTCTCTCTCTCTCTCTCTCTCTCTCTCTCTCTCTCTCTTCTCTCTACCTCTTCCACTCTCTCTCTTTCTCTCTCTCCTCTTTCTCTCTGTCCCACTCTCTTTGCTGTGTGTATTTCTCTCTCTCTCTCTCTCTCTCTCTCTCTCTCTCTCTCGCTCTCTCTCTCTCTCTCTCTCTCTCTCTCTCTCTCTCTCTCTCTCTCTCTCTCTCTCTCTCTCTCTCTCACTATATATATATATATATATATATATATATATATATATATATATATATATATAATATAGTGCACTCTCTTTGGCCTAGAAAATTATGGAATTTTATAAAAATGTATAATTAGATAACAAGCAGCTTTCTTTGGGCTGGTTTTATTGTTAAATACTGAAGGAATGCAAACTTAGAGTTAGAAAACATGAAGGGTTGCAAAGTGGCGTTCAAATCTAAATCCCTCTCTCTCTGTGTCTCTGTGTCTCTGTGTCTCTCTGTCAGACGTGTCAGTCCAAGGTGTTTGATCTATCAGATGGGGTGTCCCAGTATGCCTGGTTCCCCTGCAGAGAGGCCCACGAGACATCCTGGGGGAACCCCAACTACTGGCTCAAGGTAAGAGAGGCCCGAGAGGTCAGAGGAGGTCAAGGGGTCAAAATGGAAGGTTGTCCTCTAATTGGCTTAGGGAGGGGGTGGTTAAAAGGTTTTTTTTGTGGGAGTTTCCTTTGAGCAATTTTTGTAAGTATCTCTTTTGAGGAATGAATACCGAATACGTTAAAATTAGGTTAAATCAAACAAAGGAAAAAAATGTATGACGGTTTCTCGTTAGTAAAAGAAGATGTAGCTAATGCTAAAGATAATGCGAGACAGCAGGTCTTCCTGGGTGTTTCGCTCATTCCTCAAGATGGAAGGAGACCAACGTGGTTGAGCTTTTAATATATACGCTGTTCAGGGGCCATCTGATTGATTTTGAAAGTGCCAAAGAACAGAGTGTAACGAAAGAATAAACAAGGCAAAGACAAAGAAGGGAGTCAAGTCACGAGGTCCAGAGTGTGCCCAGGTCTGGTACACCTTATACCTCTGACTTCGATTTAGTGCCTCTTTCTTTTTAATCTTCTTCCCTTACTTTGTTCTTTCTTTCTTTTCTTCAAGTATTTCGGTCTTCCTTTCTGTAGTTCTGTCTTTCTTTGTCGTGCTGTCTGCCTTGATGTCTGTTTGCATGTCTGTTTGTCTTTCTTTGTCATGCTGTCTTTCTTTCTCTCTGTCTGTCTCTCTATCATTGTCTTTCTTTCTCTCTGTCTGTCTCTCTATCATTGTCTTTCTTTCTCTCTGTCTGTCTTCCTATCATTGTCTTTCTTTCTCTCTGTCTGTCTCTCTATTATTGTCTTTCTTTCTCTCTGTCTGTCTCTCTATCATTGTTTTTCTTTCTCTCTGTCTGTCTCTCTATCATTGTCTTTCTTTCTCTCTGTCTGTCTCTCTATCATTGTCTTTCTTATCTGTCTGCCTTTCATTGTCTGTCTTTATCTGCTTCACTGTATCATTCTTTATTTCTTGGCTTTTTTACTCCTCTCTTTATTTTTTATACCTCCCTGTCTTTCTTTTTTATGTTGTTCTGTCTTTCCTTCTTTCTCTTAACCTCTCTCTTTCATTCCTTCATTCCTACCCCTGTTCCCACATTTCAATCCCAACACTCCTCTTCTCTTCTCGTTATGGCCTGTTCTTCATCTCCTCTCCCTCCCTCCCTCCCTCCCTCCCTCTCTTCCTCCCTCCCTATCCCCCTCTCCCCTCCCTCCCTCCCTCCCTCCCTCCCTCCTCCAGGCCCACTTCTCTCACCCCATGGTGGCAGCGGCGGTCATCATCCACCTTGCGGCGGACGGGACGAGCTACCTGGACCAGACCCAGTGCAACATCACCGTCCAGCTGGTGGACACCAAGGGGGCCTTCCACAGTCTAGGTGAGCCCCCCCTGTCTCACAGGTCGGACTCCAGACGAATCACCTCAAGTCAAATCAGAGACGTCTGAGGACAGACCAGCTAGAATCTAGATTAGAAGAAGGGTTTGTTTCACTTTCTTTCACTTCGTCGTTCGCTTCAACCAATCGCGTTGCTTGAGGCGGCGGTCGGTAAGCAGGGGATTGGCTGGTGTCATTTAAGGTGGGTCTTTGAAGCCCTTTGAGACTGTGAACTGTAGTTCAATTCTGGGTTCAGACCAAAATGTCTACATCCCCGAGCAAGAGGCCTCACTAGTACCCGATATTCTTGTTGAATATTCCATCACTCATTTGTTCGTACTTCCTAGCTTCCAATCAAAGCATATCACATTGCACTCCTCTCTGCCACACCTATATACCTTCCAAATCCATATCTCAGCAGTACTACTGCCTATTCAATTTCCATACTGCCTAGTGCCCCATCTCCTGCTCCTCTCGTTCCCTCTCTAAACACAACTTTAATCTTACGTATCAATAATTCCATCAACATCCATCCCCCTTCTCTACCAGACTGGAGGAAGTTAAACATGCTGGATTTTTATTTCTATATATCTTATACCTCTATCCTTCTCTTCCTCCTACCTCCTCTCTCCTCCTCTCTCCCCATCTTCTTCCTCTCTCCCCCCTACCTCCTCTCTCCCCTACCTCCTCCCCCCCGCCCCCCCTCTCCTCCTCTCTCCTCCTCCTAATCCTACCTCCTCCCTCCTTGTCATCCTCTTCTCTCCCCCTACCTCCCCCTCCCCCTCCTGCCTCCACTTCTCTCCGTCCTCCTCCTCCCCCTCTCTCCCCTTACCTCCTCCTCCCCCTACCTCCTCCCCTTCTCTCCCCCTACCTCCTCCCCCTCTCTCCCCCTACCTCCTCCTCCTTTTCTTCCCCTACCCCCCCCCCCCTCTCTCCTCCTCCACCCCCCCCCCCCCCTGCAGGCGACTGGGGTCTGAGCTGCCGCACCAACCCTCTGGTGATCCCGGTGAGCCACGACCTGTCGGTGGCCTTCTACCACACCAAGGCCATCCTGGTGACCTTCGCCTCCGAGCTGGTAGCCGTCTCCGGCGTGGGCCTGCGCTCCTTCCAGTCCTTCGACCCCATCACCATCAGCGGTTGCCAGAGCAACGAGATCTACAACCCGACGGGCCAAAGGTGAGGGGGGGGGGGGGGGGGCGTCTCACTGTCGTCTGTAGGACGCACGCTGCCTTTTTGGACGAGGGCGGGGTCGATGAAACCCAGGCGTTGCCACGACAACCCCTGAGGCGCACGCATGGACACACGTCTTGCACGCAGCCATGCTTACATCGGGGAACACACACAGAGAAGTGAGGACACGCTCTTTGAAACCCTTTGAGACACAAACGCACACACACACAATCAGAAACACATCATTGAACTCCTACGAGCCACACACACACACACACACACACACACACACACACACACACACACACACACACACACACACACACATACTCGTCACCAACCCTTTACAAATGCACATACTCTGATTCAGAAACACACACAGAGGAACTGAGGTGCTCCAATTGAAGTCCAATGAAGCACACACACACTCTCACGCACTAAAACCACACAGGAACAACTCGCACACAAGACAAATAATTCATGGTGAGGAAGTATTGTTAGGATTCCCAAAGGGACACAGTAACAACATGGTAACACAAACACACACACACACACACACGCGCGCGCGAGACACACTCTCATATACACACGCAAACACAAGAGCCTGATAACCCACGAGTGAGTGACCACGAGAAAAAAAGTGAGAGGGGGATGTGTAGGGTAGGGTGGGGGAGGTTGGGGGAGGTTGGGGGGGTGGGTCTGGGTGGTCAGGGTAAGGGGGTCTGTACGGAGAGATAGGACTGTTTGCGGCTCTTGTTGTGCGCCAGTGAAGCGTGCAGAAGGGAACTAATGAGATAAGGCCGGGTCCGTGGATCTGCAGCAGCCAGGAAATCGTTTGATACCACACACACACACACACACACACACACACACACACACACACACACACACACACACACACACACACACACACACACACACACACGCACACACACACACACACACACACACACGCACACACGCACACACGCACACACGCACACACAAACGCAAACAAACAAGTCGCTTCCTCCCCTCAAACCCTGGCTATTTTCTGGCTTCTTTTCAACCTTATTAACTTTTATTGTCTATTGACTTGTGTTCCACATGGTAGTGAACTTCTCCACTTCTGTTATTTTCCGGGGTGTTTTTTCGGAAATAATTTGTAAATCGCGTTACCGTGTCGTTTTTTTCCCCCGGACGTGCATGTTTACGTTTTTCTTGACGTTTCCATTTACCATTAATCCCGACCCCTTTAATTCCACATCATTAAAAGAGGCTCTTTCCCGAAATGCGTTTTCGTTTATTAATTTATTCAAACATCAACTTTATCGCCTACATCCACTCTATCTCCTCTCTTGTCTCATTCCACCCCTCTTACTCTCACTCTCTATCTGCCCCCCCCCCTCTCTCTCTCTCTCTCTCTCTCTCTCTCTCTCTCTCTCTCTCTCTCTCTCTCTCTCTCTCTCTCTCTCTCTCTCTCTCTCTCTCTCTCTCTCTCTATCCTCCCCTCACATCTGCTTCCCCTCTCTTCCCCTGCTCTGCCCCGAGACAGAACTGCATGCTTACAGTAATTCTTACGACTCTGGTCCCCTGTTTTTTACGTCTTGGAGTTGTTAACAAATGGAGCCGTTAACGTTGTTCGGGGTTTTTATGTCGTAAGTGTGCGTGTGAACGCCTCCCCCGCCCCTCCCCCACTGTTTCGCTGTTCATTGCCAATGCATGCTAACCCTTAGCATGCACGGCATTCCTTCATGTTTTTTCCTCTCAGACGGCAAAAGGGTTAGTAAAGAGTATGAGAGAACAACTTTTAGAGTTTTCAGAAATGTTTCGGGTTTATATTTTTGATATATGAGCCGCTACGTGCCATTTCTTCTCTTTATATGATCTCCACTTTAGCGTCTAAAACTGTGCCTTGTAATACTAGTTGACACGTTAGTTTGCTCTTTTCCGACGCGACTCACTCCTCTGACGTCTGCTTTGTTTGCCCCCCGTGGGGTAGGGAGAATAGTTTTCCAGGTAGTTAATTGTAATTTATGTCAAAATCCCCCAAAGGGTCCAGCAGAAAAACCACAAAGGCAACAGTTTTCCAAGCCAAGATGTCCGTTGAGATTCCTCCAGGCTTTCCCAGTTTGTTCTCAACAAGCCTGGGTGGTTTGAGTGCTCTTTCTCTCTCTCTCTCTCTCTCTCTCTCTCTCTCGCTCTCTCACTCTCGCTCTCTCTCTCACGCTATACATCTCTCTCTCTCTCTCTCTCTCTCTCTCTCTCTCTCTCTCTCTCTCTCTCTCTCTCTCTCTCTCTCTCTCTCTCTCTCTCTCTCTCTCTCTCTCTCTCTCTCTCTCTCTCTCTCTCTCTCTCTCTCTCTCTCTCTCTATCCATCTCTCTCTCTCTCTCTGTCTCTCTCTCTCTCTCTCTCTCTCTCTCTCTCTCTCTCTCTCTCTCTCTCTCTCTCTCTCTCTCTCTCTCTCTCTATCCATCTCTCTCTCTCTCTCTGTCTCTGTCTCTGTCTCTCTCTCTCTCTCTCTCTCTCTCTCTCTCTCTCTCTCTCTCTCTCTCTCTCTCTCTCTCTCTCTCTCTCTGCCACTCTCTCTCCCTCTCTCTCTAACTCCTTCTTGGATCTCCTCACAAACTGAAATAAATCTGCAATGTCGATATCAAATCAAGTTGTGAGCTGATATTAATCCTTTTTGATGACTAGGATACAAATTAGACAAAACATATGTATTATTTTATAGACATACATGTATATATATATACTGAATATATATACATGTATGTCTATATATATATATATATATATATATATATATATATATATATATATATGTCTATATATATATATATACATGTGGGTTTGTTTGTGTGTGTGCGTGTGTGATACAAAACCAAACCATTGCAATTCTTGTTTCCCGAGAGCCAAATAATTGCATGCGTGGCTATTGATGGATGTGTTCAGTTTGACACCACATGTTGGGTGTGTTTGTGAGTCTACCGTTCCCACACATGCTCTGTGCCACTCAATCAGACAATTAACAGATGGATTAAACTTTGATCTCTGTTATGTTCTCTCTTTCTTTCTTTCTTTCTTTGTTAATCTCTTACCCTTTCGTTCTTTGGTTCTTTATTCATTCCGTTTTTTCTTTTGTTCAATCCTGTCTGATCTTTTTTTTGTTTTTTTCATAATTTTCTTTCTTTCTATCTTTCATCCTTTCAATCATCCTTTCATTCCTTTCTTTCCTCTTTTTTAATGTGTGTCTTGCTCTTCATCAATACATTTTTTGTTTTCTCTCTCTCTCTCTCTCTCTCTCTCTCTCTCTCTCTCTCTCTCTCTCTCTCTCTCTCTCTCTCTCTCTCTCTCTCTCGCTAGTTGTGTACATTACTCGTGTGAGGCCATTGACTGCCAGGAGCCGCTGATCCGCAATGCAGAGCTCAAGTGCAGCAGCCCCGGCCGTCACTTCTACAACGGCGACCGCTGCACCATTGCATGTGACTCCGGCTACGTCCTGCAAATCCACCAGGACGATGACATCATCAAGAGCAA
>NC_044066.1:9640529-9653029 GCF_902167405.1 Gadus morhua | reverse complement strand
ATGCGTGTGCGTTTTAATTTGTTTTTGAAGGCATGCGTGTGCGTTTTGATTTTCTTCTGTGTGTTGCTTGTGTATGTGTGCACACACATGTGTTTGATTTCGGTAGATATGCACGGCCGTTCGCGCGGAAGACAAGCGTTTGGCGTGAGGCACATTTAAAATGGCTGGCGCGTGGAACGCGACTTTATACCCATTTAAGTTTTTGGGATTTGCAACAAGCTCTTACGGTTATTAGCTCCTAAACGCCCCAGCCTGTTAGAGTCTATTATGCAGCACATAAAGACTCAGACACAGAGCAGCTTGTCCACAATATTCAGTTGTTGTGGAAGGACTTTGGCAGCCAGCAGAGAGCTGTGACCTTTACTAGCAAAATGTTCTTTTTTTACCATGACGTCATGATGTGTTTTCCAAGCGAGATATGCGCATTATAATAACATATACAGTACATATATTCACAGATAAGCATGGAAAATTTTTAATTTCATACCAGACATACAAACACACACACAAATACACACAGACACACACATGCACGCACCTACGTGAACACACATACGTGCAGGCACACACACACACACACACACACACACACACACACACACACACACACACACACACACACACACACACACACACACACACACACACACACACACACACACACACAGTTATTGATAGAGGCATTGACAGAATAGTTTTCCATATATCCTGCAGACTTGTAATTGCATTATATTTTGATTGACACCACACTATGTGGCCATTCATCAATGTCAGCTTATTTAGTTATTAAGGTCATTTTCAGAGAGAAGGAAGAGGGGGCGAGAGACAATGACAGACACAAAGAGCGAGAGAGAGCGAGAGAGAGAGAGAGAGAGAGAGAGAGAGAGAGAGAGAGAGAGAGAGAGGTCACTGAGGACAAGTTGAATAAATGGACAAGCCTAATAGTAATGGAATACATAAAAGCATAAGAAAAACAAAGGAAGAAAAATGTATTAAAAAATCACTAAATATAATAAAAAACACTTAGACAAGTACAGGCACACATACAGTTACACACAGTTACACAAACATGCAGACCACAGAAAGGAAACGAGGAATAAATACATCTCGACAAGAAGGCAGAGACACACCCCCCCCACACACACACACCACCCCCCCACACACACACACACACACACACACACACACACACACACACACACACACACACACACACACACACACACGCACACGCACATGCACGCACATACACACACACACACTCTCTCTCTCTCTCTTTCTCTCTCTCAGACACTGACACACACACACACACACACACACACACACACACACACACACACACACACACACACACACACACACACACACACACACACACACACACACACACACACACACACACACACACAAACACACAAACACAGCAAGGTTGAAAAGTGCAGAGTAAAGCAAAATGCTATCTCTTTTCATTAGCCAATTAGAGGCCTGCAGTGGTGATGTCAGAGGAGTTCTGGGAACACCTCCTCCCATGATGTTATCTGAAATCAAAAGATGGTCCTTCCGCAGACCTACTCAGGCACACATGCTCTGTGTGCGTGTGTGTCTGTGGGTCTGCCTGTGTCTGTATCATAGTGCAGGGATGAAGGATGGACTGATGAGCATTCATACATACGTACATAAATACATGTGTGTGTGTGTGTGTGTGTCTGTGAGTCAGTGTGTCTGCGCCTTTGTGTTTTTGTGTGTGTGTGCACCCTGTTTACGTCACTATTGTGTTAGCGATGCAAGTCATATGATATATATGAATATTCTGGTGGATTTGGAGGTGTTTACTCTCATCCTACAAAGTGTATCAATAGTGACTTAAAATTGAGCTGCAACAACAGCGACTTCAGGTACAGGTTATTTTGGATCAGGTAGAGGCCGTAGACCTGCAGTCCTACAAGTATACCGCAGGCATTGTTGATGGAACTCAGGAAGCCTTTCGGCTTTGAGTCAGAACACTGATCAAACCAGTGTGCTTGGATACAGCAATCAAAGCTAACTCACGTTTGTGTTCCACCTGTGCGTGTGCGTGTGCGCGTGTGTGTGTGTGTGTGTGTGTGTGTGTGTGTGTGTGTGTGTGTGTGTGTGTGTGTGTGTGTGTGTGTGTGTGTGTGTGTGTGTGTGTGTGTGTGTGTGTGTCATATAAGGTAACGTAGGCCCCCTGTGATGGATGGGGTTCTTGTCAGTCAGTGGGCCTGTGTGTGAGACAGGTTTGCCTTGCTTGATTTAAGGCCTTGTTAAAACCTGTAGAAGAGGAATAGGCAGTAGTAAAGTTTTTCAAAGAAAGGAAACTCCACACGCACTTGCACACACACAGACACAGACACCCACACACACACACACTAACACACACACACACAAAGACTAGCACACACATGCGCATACACACAGACTAGCACACACATGGGCACACACAGTCAAAGCGAGACTCGCACACATGCACAGATCCTCACTTATGCATGGGCACATACACACAAATGCACACACACAGACACATAAATTCACGTACACACATATACGGAGTCCATATGTGTATAGACTCGCACACACATACACACACAGTAGCCTGGTGTGTGTTTAGATATACATTCAATAAATTCATATGAAACAAAGTCATTGAGATTTTCACGCTATTTATGTTCCAGGCTATACACATGTAATGCTATATGCATGTTACACTGTAAATATACTACCCTAAAAGCATGTTACCAGACCCAAATGCTACACTATGTACGTGTTTTGACTACACACATGCTATGCAGTAATTGTTTGGTAACTTTAACCATTAGAGTGCATTGTGCTGCATTTCAAAAAAAGATTGATACGTAAAATTGAAGGGAAACTGGAAAAAAAACATGTTGTTATGAAGTTGTGATGTGAGATTTATTTGGCAACCGTACCAAAAAGTATTTTTACCGAGCAGTTTATGAGGGAAAGGATTCAAACGTTTTGAGGTTTGGATGAAGAATGGGTAGTTCCCCCGTTCTGGTCTTATCTCTGCAAATATTATACCACAGGCCAAAACGTTTTTTTCACAGAAACAAGAGCTATTTCCAATATGAAAGGGAACAGTAAAAAATAAAAAGAGTCACGGCTTGGAAAATTCTCTGGTGAACCTCAGCGAAAATGCAAGGGATCAACCAGCTCGAAAAAAAAATGGTGGAATGTTTTGAATCCATTCAGGTTGCTCTCCTTGTTTCCAGGAAGTTCTTTATGAGCCCTTTCCCCCTCACAATGTATGATTTCAACCAATTGCGGCCCGTTTCTCATAAATAGCTTTTATAACCCTCCAATCAGGGAGAGAACGGGAGAAAAATAACCCCACTGGAAAAGTGTGTGTATTTTCAAACAATTTGTCAAACACACACACGCACACCCACACACACACACACACACACACACACACACACACACACACACACGCACATGCACGCACGCACCCACGCACACACACACACACACGCACGCACACACACACACACACACACACACAATGGCGCATATGCACACACACATAAACACAGACACACATCCACATACGCACATCCACAAGGCATGAATGCCCAAATATTCACATTCCTTCAACACACACACACACACACACACACACACACACACACACACACACACACACACACACACACACACACACACACACACATACACACACACACAGGTTCGTAAATGCATGGGATTTTTATATGCAAGTTGTGGCCAGAGCTTTCAATATCATAACTCAATCTACAGGAACCTGGCTCACTCTTGTTTCCAATCAGCCATACGCTCTATTATATAAATTCTATAACTTCAGAGCTGGCATACACTTTACTGTATGTTGGAGAAGTGTCCAAATAGCCTTATTAGAATCCATCATTTTTCGTCTCTCTCTCTCTCCGTCTGTCCGTCTGTCCGTCTGTCCGTCTGTCTGTCTGTCTGTCTGTCTGTCTGTCTGTCTGTCTGTCTGTCTGTCTGTCTGTCTGTCTGTCTGTCTGTCTGTCTGTCTGTCTGTCTGTCTGTCCGTCTGTCCGTCCGTCTCCCTCTCTCCCTCTCTCCCTCCCTCCATCCCTCATTCCTTCTCTCCCTCCGTCCTTCTCTTCCCCCTCCCTACTTTCCTTTTCTTTCCTTATATATGTGCATATGTATATATATATATATATATATATATATATATATGTATATATATATATATATATATATATATATATATATATATATATATATATATATATATATGTATATACATATATACATACATTGTATATATACATGTGTATACATATGTTTATATATGTATATAGTAGAGTTGTAGCGTATCAGCTGCCTAAGTGCTGTGACACTGCCTCCCAGATACCTGAGCTGCAGGGCAGTCCGTGGGCCCTCTCAGGGGAGGCTTAGCCCGCTACAGATCCCGCCAGGCTCAGCTAAGAGGCTCACAGTCCACCACCTTCTGGACCGTTTGTTCTTTAAAGGGTTAATAATCCTTGCCGATGTGTGACGGTGTGAATGTGTGTGTTTGTGTGTTCATGTACTTTCTATACTTTATTTTTTGCTTGTATAATTGATACAGATGTTTTCCTTGATGTTCTCTCTTCTTCTTGTCATATTTTTATGAATATTCCTTTTAAAGCATGGTTCTTCATAATATATTCCTGCCAGTCAGTCACTCAGTCTGAGCCTTTGAAGGCTCCGTCAGTCTATTTGTCTGTCTGAGTCTTCATAGCACATTCCAATCGCTGTGTGTGTGTCTGTCTCAGTCTTCATAGCACATTCCATTCCGTCTGTTTGTCTGTGTCCATATCCTGATCCCCTCTGCTCTCCTCTGGTGTGCCCGCTGTGTGTGTGTGTGCTTGTGTGTGTGTGTGTGTGTGTGTGTGTGTGTGTGTGTGTGTGTGTGTGTGTGTGTGTGTGTGTGTGTGTGTGTGTGTGTGTGTGTGGGCAGCTGGACTCCACCGTCACCATCACCTGCGCCGACGGGAAGTGGAACAAGCAGGTGTCCTGTGAGCCGGTGGACTGCGGCCTGCCCGACAAGTACCACGTCCACCCGGCCCACTTCGTCTTCCCCAACGGCACCACCTACGGCACGAAGAGCGTCTTCCAGTGCAAGGAGCCTGCGCAGCTCGTAGGTGGGTCTGCTCACGGGCACGCACATACACACACACACACACACACACACACACATACACACATGCATGCATGCACACACACACACACACACACACACACATATACACAAACACACACGTGTATCTATGTATGCACGTGCAGGTGAACACACAACTGCACATATGGACTCACACACATGCAGACACCCACAAATACACAAATACACACACACACACACAGTATGAAAATCCTCAAGCTGTGATGATGCTCTTGTGCACACAGACCCACACAGACATGAGGAAAGTTAGACAAACTGATGCACATGCACGTGGAAATACATCTATGTACACGTGCACGCACACACGCACGCACAAACCCAAAACACAAACACACACAAACACGCACACACACAGACACACTCAAGCCCACAAAGGCACGCCCACTTAAACCATAGCAGATTATCTGTTGAGGATCTTCCCTGTACTTGTCGGGTTTTATATTCTATGAAAGTGGTTGTTGAGTTTTATAGCTGTCATCGCTTGTCAGAGCGTGAAAGATGGCTGCAGTCCTCCTGGGTTATATCCACCACCAAGACCGAACCCTCTGTGCTCTGCGCTCCACATTCACACTCCCGCACTCGTTCTCGTGTACATTTACATTCTCCGTTGTAACACGCTGCGTTCCTCGACAGTGCCACCGTTAAACCCTGTTAAACACACATTCGATTTCATTGATACATACTTTTCACTGCTGCTGCGTTTTAAATTTGGTTATGTTCAATTATATTTCGTCAGATCTCTGAGCAAAAGAAATACTCTTAATTTGTAAGTAAATGTTTGGAACAGTTATCCCATTTAGCTCCATTAGGAGAGCAAGCCCAGGAGGATAGAGTAAAGTAGGGTGAAACCCTTAACACCTAAAAGAAAGATTCCAGTGGGAAATCTTCAAACAAACACATAGGAGGGTTCCTCATTCTAGGGATGAATAAGAGAGCGAGTGATTGGCATAGAATACCCATAGCAAACAGCAACGAGTAAAAATTGTAGAATTAAGGGCAAGGCGAAGAAATAAGGTAAAAGAGACAAAAACATGACATTATTGAAACTGTAAGAGAAACACGTTGAGTCTTTTTTTTCTTTTCTTTTTTTCCCTGGAGAAAGAGAAAATCACATGAAATAATTGCATATTTCGAAATACATGAAATGTCACCTCGACAATTCCGGTTGAAACCATCAATCAAAACGATTCCTAAATTCTACCTGGCTTGGGAAATGGAATGCAGCACCACAAAAACGATGCACTGAGTTGTCAGTGTTTCAGAAGATTCCCCAAAGGGTTCCCCCTACCCAATTTACCAAAATTTCCAAAATCCAAATGGCACAGACAGATTGCAAGACACACTAAAGGTTTAGTTAAGTACGCAACGCAATGATCATGCAGTCGCTTCGTCACAGTCGCAAGCCTGTTTTAGTTCTTTGTTGGGTTTACCTTAGCGGACCAATCACAGCCCTGCGTCGCCTCAATGCAAGGTTAAAATGTTTGGGAAGCACACTTGTGGTGGACGCAGGGAGGATCCGCAAGGCCGTAAGGGGTCGGTAAAGCTCCTTAGGTTGCGTCTACGAGGAACCATAACCGAGCCTTCAGTCACCGGTCACATATCTGCGATCATTCACTTCCTACCGTGTTCCTCCGTGCTCGCTCCATGTAGGCACCAACAACACGCTGACCTGCCTGGAGGACGGTCTGTGGTCCTTCCCGGAGGCCCTGTGCGAGCTGCGCTGCCCGGCGCCCCCCCCGGTGCCCAACGCCGTGCTGCAGACCAAGCGCTGCAACGAGACGGGGCTCAAAGTGGGCTCCCTCTGCAAGTACAAGTGCCGGCCGGGCTACCACGTGGCCAACAAGCCCAAGAGGTACGGGCCATTGGTAGGGCTGAACGATTTGGGGGAAATAATCGGATTGAGGTTATTTCGATCAATATTGCGAATGTCATTCGGTACACGATTTTATCGTTTGAAAGTTCTTTATGACCTGTATTATTCACTAAACAAGGAATTTAATCATTTTGTAGTATGACCAACCACATTGGAAGCAGTCAACATATAAACTGTGTTGAGCCGAATTGATGCATGAATTGATATTATAACGTCTTTATTTAACTATTGAATTGTAAAAGTAAAATAAATACGAATCTTACTGATCTAAAAGTTACTTTCTTTTTTTATTACAGCCTTTTTTTGCGATTTACAATTTGTGTTAAATTACATTCCAATGTCGGACTGAATTCGATGAATCGTTCAGCCCTAGTGGTTGGGGACGCACACACACCCAGGGGGACAATGGGCGTTGTAGGAGGGGCTCAGGACGGGTGGCGGGGCTGGTCTAGTGGTTTAGGGCACTGGGGCGGTGGCTCCAACCCCAAGCTGGGAGGATCTGAGTTAAAGCCCATGAACAAGAGGCTCTGTTTGGATGGTTTAGCGTGTCTTACCAGGAGGATACACATGTGATAATACTTTTTATCATCAAATAAGACTCCATGTGTTGCCGAGAAAGACCAATGTTATGGTGTAGATGAATTCAGTCATCAAATTAGATCGAGTTGAAACTAAACACAATGAACACCCATCACGTCCACTTCATCCATTCCCGGTCTCAAACAGAACCCCTCAATCTGCGAACACAACCTTAAAGGTGAAATATTATACCACCCAGGTGTGAGGGTGATTAGCCAATTAAAAAACGTTTTGAAAATCTGCGTCTTCTGACCGTCCACCTATAGATCAGTCTACCAGCCTTCCCAGTGGACTGTAGTAAACGTTGCTACAAGTAGACACGCCTACTTGTGATGTCAGAAGAGGCCGATTCGCAAAACAGCTTGTAACGGCTATTCACACTCACACTTGGTGGATTAATCTGTCACCTTTAAAGGTGACATATTACACCAATAGGTGTGAGGGTTATTAGCCAATTACAAGACGTTTTGAACATCACAAGTGGGCGTGTCCACCTGGAGGTGTGCTGGATAGATCAGCCTACCGACTGTAGCAAACGTTTCTCATCTATCCATCACACGTCTCGGTGGAACGGCCACTTGTGATGTCAGAAGAGGCCGATTGTAACGGCTAATCACCCTCACACCTGGTGGTTATAATATAACATGACACCTTCAACACCAACCCCCCCCTAATATCCACACGCCAAACCACCTCCCCAACCTCGCTCAAAACTCTCACGCTGCCCTCTCGCCCCTCCCCCCGCGTAGGCGTGCGTTCAAGCGCCAGTGCACGGAGGACGGCCGCTGGATCGAGGGCGCGTGCGAGCCCGTCACCTGCGACGCGCCGCACGCCATCTTCCACGGCTCGTACAGCTGCACCGACGGCTTCCGCTTCGACAGCGTCTGCCGGCTCAACTGCTCCGACCCGCCGGCCGCCAGCTCCGTCTACGGCGGCGGCGGCGGCGGGGGTGGCGCCGGGGGTACCGGACGCTCCGCCCACACGGTGAGGATGCTGCACGCTCCCTGCAAGCAGGTCTGTCTGTCTTTCTCCCTCTCTCAATTGTTTTACTAACCCCCGCCTACTTCCTTTTGTGTTTTTTCCCGCCACCAGCCCGTCAACTTTGTGTCGTGTGTTGAGGACGTGTTATTGCACGACGTGTTACGGTTTACTCATGGTTCCATGTCGACGCAACGCAATGACCACGCAGACGCGTTTTTTTGCGTCGGGTTTTAGTGAGCGGACCAATCACAGCCCTCACAGTTAGAATTTTTGGGAGGTGCACGTCAGGCCCTTGGGGTGGACGCAAGGAGGGTCCGCAAGGACGTATTCGGCCGTAAACCCCCTTGCGTTGCGTCGACCATTACTCAGCCTTTAGCCTACAGGATAGGTTAGCGTGTGTCGTGTTAGCGCATGATGTGTTAGCACGTGACGCGTTAGAGTGTGATGTGTTAACGCATGATATGTTAGTGTGTGACGTGTTAGCTTATAGCGGGCTAGCAAGTTAACACAAATCGAGTAATGTTGACAGAAAAGGTTCAAGGTTAAACAAGTCACAGAGGTCACTCTAGCAAAGAAAACGTTACAATAGGACATGCTAGCTTTGGTATTGTTACATATCAGCATCGGGCATGTTAGCATTGAGCATGCTGGCATAGGAAAATGCTAGGATGCATTAGTGCAGGACATTGTTAGGAAGTTTATATTAGATTTGGTGTGTCCTTAATTGTTTCTCCTAATCCTGTGATGCTAGACTACTATTGAAAGTGTTATTTAAGTTAACGCAAAGGAAACAGCTAGCCTATAGTGGCCGGTGGCGTGGTCCAATTTTGGACCAAGTTGTTGTTGTAGTGAGTACCTATGTGTAAATGAGTTTGCCTTTAGAAACAACGAAACAATGAATACTAATTGCTCTCTTTTCCTCTTACCAAAGAGCACTTGTGCTCTTCTTTCTGCCACCCATCATCCTGCCTTTCTGTCCCTTGCCAACTTCCACCTCCTCCTCCTCTATTTCCCTCCGTCTCTCATTCCCTCCTCCACCTACACCCCCTCTTCCCTCCACCTACCCCCATCTCCCTCAGCCCTATTCAATTAGTTGCCATGCTAATTAGATTGCTATTGATCTCCAGAATAGTCTGGCTGCCACATACTTTTGAAATGTATACACCTTTTAATCCAGCCTGCCTGGGCTGGATGTGGTGCCCTGATAGCACTTGGATTGTGTTTCTCCATCTGCTTATGGGACAGCAACTCAATGTCCTTGGTTTCTGTGTGTGTGTGTGTGTGTGTGTGTGTGTGTGTGTGTGTGTGTGTGTGTGTGTGTGTGTGTGTGTGTGTGTGTGTGTGTGTGTATGTGTGTGTATGTGTGTGTGTGTGTGTGTGTGTGTGTGTGTGTGTGTGTGTGGCTATATGTGTTTGTGCATCTGTGTGTTTCTCTCTCTCTCTCTCTCTCTCTCTCTCTCTCTCTCTCTCTCTCTCTCTCTCTCTCTCTCTCTCTCACTCTTTCTCTCTCTTTCTGTGTCTGTGTGTCTGTCTTTTTGCCCATCTCCTTGTCTGTGTATGCATGTCTGTGTGTGTCTGTGCATGCTTTTGTGTGGGCTTTGTGCATGCCTGAGCGTACATGTACATGTGTGTATGTGTGTGTGTATTTGTGTGTGTGTGCATGTATGTGTGTATGTGTGTGCGTGTATATCTTTTGCTATGTGTGTGTATGTGCATGCCTGTGTGTTTGTGCGTGTGTTTTTATGTGTATGTGTGTGTTTCTATTTGCATGTGTGCGCGTTCATGCATGTGCGCCCGTGTGTGTATGTGTGTGTGTGTGTGTGTGTGTGTGTGTGCGTGCGTGCGTGCATGTGTACTCCATGTGTTCCAGGCCCCTGGGTCCAACAGCATCAGATGCAGGAAAGACGGTAACTGGACGGGCTCCTTCCGCCTGTGTCCCCAGAGCCGGGGCCAGTGCTCTCTACCGCAGAACCTCCACTACAGCCTGCAGTACTCGTGCAAGCGAGGCCACGGCATAGGTACAGTGCGTAGCCCCACAAATCACACTTTCCCTTCAGTATCCTCAGGTCTGATGGCGGAGCAGCTCAGATCTGGGGGAACGGGGGGGCTTTCACTGTAACGTCTGCCTCAACCAATGATGTGGCTGTAGGTATGGGATCTGTAAACGAGTTATCGACGCACACAAACTCGGCCGGCCGTGTTAAAGCGTCTGTGTCGGTTTTGAATCGACACGGTGTAGACCGGGCCGCATATTAACATCATGATTTATTTGGTTGGATCACTCCGTAACCAAACAGGATATAAGTCGTAACTCCGCCACCTTGCCGTTTCTGGTTTCCTGCCCAGGTTTCAGTGCCGCCTCCTCCCAGAGGTTTTTTTATCATAGTAGGACCGCTGGTTCCGAGTTTATTGTGTGCATTGTGTGACGACTTAAAGACACCGGGAAAGACACTGGGAAACACTCGGATAGCAAGTGTTTGGTTTGATGTACACCAGACAATGTGTGTTTGTGTGTGTTTGTGAAGGAGTGCATGCACATGTGTGTGTATGCGCGTGTTTGCGTGTACGTTTGTCTGTGCGTGCAGTTCCTATCCCCCTTTCTGCTCACCCAACGCCTTGTGATCCATCACCAGATGTGAGCCATTTTGTCAAGTTCACCTGTTAGTCTTTCTCTGCGGTTGTAGTTGAGTTGTCAAGTGCATCTTAGAATCACAGAAAAAGTGTGGGGGGAGGGGATGTTCAAAGGCGAATCGAAAAAAGGGCAAAAATCAAAGGTATCTGACAGTTGCCAAAGTGATACATCATCATTTGAAGGGGCCTTTGATGTGGCCACGGTTTCTATGTACTCTTGGTTTGATGATGTCATAAAATGTTTGTCTCTAATGCTCTCTCTCTCTCTCTCTCTCTCTCTCTCTCTCTCTCTCTCTCTCTCTCTCTCTCTCTCTCTCTCTCTCTCTCTCTCCCTCCCTCCCCACTGCTTTCAAACGCACATGTACACACACACACATCCACTCATACTCACTTACTTTCATACACACGCACACACAAACACACACACATATGCACGCACACACATGCACACATACATACACACACACACTCTCGCAGGTGAGGACTGTGAGCTAACGTGCAGGGAGAGTAACAACGATGTGGTGATGTTGCCTAGCAACCTGACAGCAGACTATGTACTCACCGAGCACTGGAGGAACCCTCCCAAAGTCAAGGTACGCCCCAGTTTGTGTTTGTGTGTGTGTGTGCATGTGTGTGTGTGTGTGTGTTTTTCCATCTGTCTCACAACTCTGACTGCCACATTGCACAGCAACACACACGCACGCGCACACACGCGCGCGCGCACACACACACACACACACACACACACACACACACACACACACACACACACACACACACACACACACACACACACACACACACACACACACACAGCGTTCCTCTGTCAGCGACTCCTCCCCTGCATGGAATCTGACAGGCCGTGTCCACATCCTGGCTGTATTAGCCTGGAGATCAACAGCCAGCAGTTTCCTCCTCCTCCTCCTACGCCTGCCGTCCGTCCATCTGTCTGTATGCCCACCCTGTGGCATCGGACCACTTATATCCCCCCCCCCCCACCCTCCTCCTCCACCACCTAGGGTGAAGGGGAACACCTTTAAAGGAAGCATACTTTGATACAGGTGTTTAGCTTGTATCGAATGTTTCCAATGGAATAGTTTTCCTCTATGCGTGGCCATGTTGGTTTTACTGTTTATTTACCTCGGCCGATTTGAATTGAAAGGCGATGTCCGGGCGATCTGGGTGTATGTCGTTAAGGAGAGTGGAAAGGGGGTTTGGTGTCTGGCCCAC
>NC_044066.1:9625529-9630529 GCF_902167405.1 Gadus morhua | reverse complement strand
TCTCTCTCTCTCTCTCTCTCTCTCTCTCTCTCTCTCTCTCTCTCTCTCTCTCTCTCTCTCTCTCTCGCTCTCTCTCTCTGTCTCTCTCTCTCTCTCTCTCTCGCTCTCGCTCTCTCTCTCTCTCTCTCTCTCTCTGTCTCTCTGTCTTCTCTCTCTCTCTCTCTCTCGCTCTCTCTCTCTCTCTCTCTTTCTCTCTCTCTCTCTCTCTCTCTCTCTCTCTCTCTCTCTCTCTCTCTCTCTCTCTCTCTCTCTCTCTCTCTCTCTCTCTCTCTCTTGATAAATCTCTTCCTCTCTCTCTCTGACTCTCTGGCAAGGGACTATAGTTGGACTCCTGGCATGGTCCTCTCTGCCCGTGTGTGTGTGTATGTGTGCGTGTGTGTGTCTGCTCCGTTTATATTGCTGCGTCTGGCTGCCTGTGTCTGGGAGTCTGACGCGGAAGTCTCTTCATTTCCTCTCTGGACCCCGGACCAACGTCCCCTCAAATGTCCCCGTCGTGTCGCGTGTCACGCATGTGGATTCCTTCTGAATTCGTCTCCTTTTCCGTGTAAACGGTTTTTAGGCGCACGGCTTTCATTAGACGTGACGTTTTTTTTTTTGTCATCGCATTTGCTCTGTTCATTCCTCTTTGGCCTCAAAGTGAAGAGCCGTGGCCAACAAGATTCATAATTAAGATTAAGGTCGTACAAGTGGTGATGAGTTGGATGATTACAGCGGGCCCACCATCCTTCATTGATGGGTGGGTGTTGATGTGGGCCCTGAAAGGCTGTGTGTGTGTGTGTACATGTGTGCGTGAGTTTCAGTATGTGCGTGACCGTCGGTGGATGTGTGTGTGCAGGCCTGATTGTGTCTGCAGGCTACACGTACACGTTGGAACCGTAATCGATAGATGCATTGCATCACTGCAAATTTGTAACCTGTAGCAAATTGCGTTCCGCTTTATTAACCACCCATTCCGCATCCATCAGCACCCGCTCCCCTCCCGCTATTCCCATCTCCACCCCGACCCCCCGCTAGTAAACAAGGGGTCAATGGGGTCAGGGCCTTTGCTCTGAAGGCTTCTATCAAATCTCAGATCAGCGTCAGAGATCGGAGGTTAACAGAGTGGTTCCCAACCTTGGGATTGGGGCCCTGCTTGGGTAACCTAATTTGCAAATTGGGTCGCAGGAGATTGCTCACATAAGCGATAGGGATGATCCATTTGAGCAAATCCGTTTTTATTTTTAAAAGGCCTCATAGACGTCCTGTGTGTATATATATATATACGATCCCACTGCCTGATGATTCATTCATAGCCATGGGCAAACTACTACTAATCACTTAGTGCTTGGTAGATCGATGAGGTTATGTTCGCCGGGACATTGATATTACCGGCAAACGGTCGATCGGGTAATACCAGTCAGCGTGGAAGTAGATGCACCAAAGTAAAAGGTGAAGTAGACTGTTCCATCCACCAAGTGAATGGATGGTGGCTGGTTATTAAAGGCAGGATGGCAGGGCGGTAGGGTGGGTGGTAGGGTCGGGCGGGCAGTTGTAGGGGAAGCATAGGCCCCTGGGTTTTCCAAATAGAGTTCCTAACTCGTCACACAACAAAGCGACCTTGTAAGTAAATTTAGAGTCCCAGTCTAAATGGACCTCATGTTGTTTGTTGTTCCGAATACCCGCTTTTGGCCCAGAAGGCGAACAATGTGTTTTGAATTTGTGTGTATGTGTGTGTGTATGTATGTGTTTCTTGCTTCATGTGCGGTCACTGACATTTCACCTTGGTATCCTAGAAAAAAATCAAACAGGCATTTGCACTTCCTTTCTATCGATTGTAATCTCTTATTTGATTAACACCAGGGATCCATTTTGGAAACGTAATTTATTCTGTCATGTTATTCACACCGCCATAATGAGACTTTCCAAAAGTTACCGTTCACACAAACGTGCCCACAAACACACACATTATGTATTACCCTGGTTTACTGGTTTCCTCTGAATTATTCCCGTGTAGACTTTGTTTTGTTTCTGTTGTTAGCAAAACAAAACAGTCTTAGATCTGGCGGTTCCCAGAACCGCTTGGACAAACACGACACATTCAAATCAAGTTCATTTAAATCTGGTAGGATTTCAAGACCGCACATGATAGTATAGCTAACGTAGCTAGTTTAGCTTGTGTAGATAGCATAGCGTGTTCACTACCACAAACATTAAAGAGATACAATGATAGTTTATGGATTGATGCTAGTTGTTTATTTTTTAGTTGATGTTAGTTGTTGTTTTGACACATAGTTTCCTGTATCCAAACCATTTGGAAACAAAAGCGCACACCCCTACTGCTATTAAAGGCCTTTTGGAACCTGGAATTGGTTTAAATAAATGGTGTTAATACTTTGGAATGACTCGTGGTATTTCCCTTTTGGAAGACATCTTTTTAGTTTCTTTTTTTGTGAGAGAGAATAAGGAAAAAATATATAGACTTTTAGGAAACCGTCTGAAAATAATAAGAAGTTTCTTCATAAAAATAAGGAAACGGATTGACATGCAAGACTTTTAGCCATATACCTGGAACTTATAATCTCTAATCAAATATGTGCGGAGTAGGCCTACCATAAAAATGAAAGCATCTAATTTTAGCTCTGGCTTTATAACCACTTTTACTTCATTTTTTTAGATAACAGATCCCAACAAATCACATGTGCTTTCCCCCCACTTTATTGACCCAAGAAAGATAATTTTGGATATAGCAAAAAGAAAAAAGAAATACCTTGGCAATTGCAGTCAGGCTTCAGCTGTTGTCAACAAACCTATTACTTACCAACAATAAAACAAGAAGACATCCTTAATGGTATCCTAATAACCTTGTGATATCCTGGAAGGGAAGTTTGCTTGATAGTAACCCCTGTATGTTTGCTGTTCTGGCTGTCTAGTGCACATTTTATTGTTGAGGTCAAGTGACTCTGTGTCTGCACAGCCAACGCAAACAAACCTCTTACATCCCTGCTCCTTTAGAATATAAAAGCATATGCACTGCGTTGGCTTTTTGTCCCTGCACGCTTTATACACTTAATGTTTAGTTATTTATTCAGCAGACACTTGTATCCCAAGCCACTTAGTGAACTTCAGATACATGGCATTGAGGAGCAGGTAGAGGTTACAACCACACGTCTTCCCTCTTCTCATAATAACCGCCGTGAATGAACACAAACCTGCACGGAGAGCGCCACCCTGAGACAGTCCCCCGCGGCTATGTTTGTTTTCCCTTCTTATCGTGTTACTTCTAACGTAACATAACTGACCGTTAAGACGGAAAAAACGACCAAATAAGAACCTACGCGTTGATCAAACCCATCTGATCTAGTATTCATCTCCCCCGAGTGACTGTCCACTCTTCAGATACAACCGCGTTTTTTACACAAACTTTTGTGTTTGGCCGACCAATGGCATTTGAGAACCTCGCTGATGATTATAGAGGCCATTACCGGGTACAATGGCTAGCTGATTTGTTGAAATGCAAAAACAATTGTTAACATTTCGCCGAATTGCCATTTTTGCAAGCTCTTCAAAAACCGGCCCAGCATCCCCTCATGTACCAAACACTGCCCTATTTTAATCCGTCCCTCCTCGGTCATCCCAAACATCCTGGCCATCCTTGGAGTTGATAAAGCCTTATCACCTCCGATAGAGTGAGGGGCTCTCTAGAAACAATGTAGTGAGGGTGGCATGGGGTTAGTAAAAGATGAAGTTGCGGGGAGGTAACTTTCTCCCCGTATTTATTTTCCACCGCCACCCACGCCTCTTCTTCTGCTGTTTTGGTAGAGATTTGCGTATTAGGCAGAGATCTCTGGATGACTCGCTGTATATTATTCTACTCCAGGAAGTGAGAAGGTGCAAGGCCTGGCTGCACGTAAGGTCACACACACACACACACACACACACACACACACACACACACACACACACACACACACACACACACACACACACACACACACACACAGACACACACACACACACACACACACCCTCACCCCCTCTCTTAATGGTTGCAAGCTGTTGGCCAGGGGTACAGGATAGGGAGGTGGGCCGGGGGGGGGGGGGGGGGGGGTGGACGAGACAACCCCCCCCCCCATGCCTCACGTTGAAAGGCATTCCTTCCTGGGGATGCTGGGAAGCACCATGCCGAGAAGGGCAGCTTGTTTAACGGTTATACGGCCTTGGCTCTCCCTTCACTGGTCTATCCTCACCTCATGTTCGTATCCCCCCCCCCCCCCCCCTCCCCGCTCGATGGTCAGCCCGGCTGGGCTGGAGGAAGGTGTCTTTCTTTAGGTGGTTAATGTTGAGGGGACCCCCCCCCCCCCCCCCCCCCATCTTTCACCCCTGTTTGCCCCCCGCTACACTTTCATAGAGCTTAATATACAGGGCTGTCAAATATACAAGTTGCTGCAAGAAGTACTTCTGAACAGAGAGGATATATTTATTATTAGAACAGGGAGGTTTTTGTTTTTCTTACAATATGGATTTGATCTAATTCATCTTATATTCTTTATCTATATAGTGCATACAAATATTGCATAAATATATATATATAGATATAGATAGATATAGGTATAGGTATGTATCCTCGGACACCAAGGGCCCTGGCGTGCAAAACACACACACACAGGAACAGCACTCTGAAGGGACAATACACAACTTCACCTCTGGAATAGTGTGCTTTAGCAGTTAAAAACAAACATACACTAAAAATCTCAAACATCATCTTTTCCAGATTTTGGGCTCCGAAACACCCCAAGGAGCCCAGAAACACCTCCCATCATATAATCAGAACTTAATGACCCAACGGGAAAGAAGAGCACAGAGCAACAACACCGAAAGGATGGCATCAACAGCTCTTTATTTTGCTAAATGTCAACTGGCAAACTGGGCTTGACCTTAATTTCCAGTCTCCCTCGGCTGCCAAGGACAATTAAAACAGAGTCACGGATAGCGGGGGGGGGGGGGGGGGGGGGGGGGGGGGG
>NC_044066.1:9599332-9625428 GCF_902167405.1 Gadus morhua | reverse complement strand
CCCCCCCCCCCCCCCCCCCCCCCCAAAGACAGCTGTAGGTCACCGGACCCCCCTGGTAGGACTAGAGAGGTCGCTCCCCAGGGCTTCCAGAGGACTGCATGTCGATCACCATTAACTACGAGAGAGAGAGAGGAGAGAGAGAGAGAGAGAGAGAGAGAGAGAGAGAGAGAGAGAGAGAGAGAGAGAGAGAGAGAGAGAGAGAGAGAGTAGAGAGAGAGAGAGAGAGAGAGAGGGGGAGGACAATATACAGAGATAGGGAGAGAGAGAGAGAGAGATTATTGATTATTGATTATTCCTCACTTTGTCCTAGTCATCGATGAGGTTTCCTCACTTCCATTGTTCCATTGCTTTTAGTCTTGAGCAGGTTTTTTATATTGTGCATGTTAAAGCACGTTGTAAACCTTGTTTTCAAAGGTGCTCCACATATAAAGTTTATTATTATTATTAGCAACCGACACCTGCTTATTATCTCGAGGTAGGGGCTGGATAGTTTAGGCTGTTTGACTCCCAGCTTGAAGGTTCTTTGCTTGATCCCCGATGCCCAGAATCTCCCTTTGGGCAAGGCGCCCCAACACCAATCCGCTCATTGATGGAACGAGTCCAAGTCACTCTGGATAAAAACGTCTGCTAAATTACTAAATAGTAGAAAGTTATCGCAATAAGAGTATTCTGTATTGATTCCCCCTAACGCTGGTGTGAAATGATTTACAGACAACCAAACTCGTCACCTTTGACTTTTAATGAGCGCTTTAGTTGAATGGACGACTCTGGGATCCTGTACACATCCGGCCCCTGGTCTAGCGGGCCCCTTCCTGGCATCGGTCTGTACATTTATTGAAGCTTCTGTTTAGCTTGCAGCATCTGCTTTTCTGGCCCAGGCCCTGGCCTCTCTCGCTCTGTTTTTCTGTGTGTCTCATTTTGTCTCTGTGTGTGTGCGTGAGTCTCTCTTTCTCTCTCTCTCTCTCTCTCTCTCTCTCTCTCTCTCTCTCTCTCTCTCTCTCTCTCTCTCTCTCTCTCTCTCTCTCTCTCTCTCTCTTTCTCTCTCTCTCTCTCTCTCTCTCTCTCTGTCTCTCTCTCGCTCTCTCTCTCTCTCTGTCTCTCTGTCTTCTCTCTCTCTCTCTCTCTCGCTCTCTCTCTCTCTCTCTCTCTGTCTCTCTGTCTCTCTCTCTCTCTCTCTCTCTCTCTCTCTCTCTCTCTCTCTCTCTCTCTCTCTCTCTCTCTCTCTCTCTCTCTTGATAAATCTCTTCCTCTCTCTCTCTGACTCTCTGGCAAGGGACTATAGTTGGACTCCTGGCATGGTCCTCTCTGCCCGTGTGTGTGTGTATGTGTGCGTGTGTGTGTCTGCTCCGTTTATATTGCTGCGTCTGGCTGCCTGTGTCTGGGAGTCTGACGCGGAAGTCTCTTCATTTCCTCTCTGGACCCCGGACCAACGTCCCCTCAAATGTCCCCGTCGTGTCGCGTGTCACGCATGTGGATTCCTTCTGAATTCGTCTCCTTTTCCGTGTAAACGGTTTTTAGGCGCACGGCTTTCATTAGACGTGACGTTTTTTTTTTGTCATCGCATTTGCTCTGTTCATTCCTCTTTGGCCTCAAAGTGAAGAGCCGTGGCCAACAAGATTCATAATTAAGATTAAGGTCGTACAAGTGGTGATGAGTTGGATGATTACAGCGGGCCCACCATCCTTCATTGATGGGTGGGTGTTGATGTGGGCCCTGAAAGGCTGTGTGTGTGTGTGTACATGTGTGCGTGAGTTTCAGTATGTGCGTGACCGTCGGTGGATGTGCGTGTGCAGGCCTGATTGTGTCTGCAGGCTACACGTACACGTTGGAACCGTAATCGATAGATGCATTGCATCACTGCAAATTTGTAACCTGTAGCAAATTGCGCTTTATTAACCACCCATTCCGCATCCATCAGCACCCGCTCCCCTCCCGCTATTCCCATCTCCACCCCGACCCCCCGCTAGTAAACAAGGGGTCAATGGGGTCAGGGCCTTTGCTCTGAGGGCTTCTATCAAATCTCAGATCAGCGTCAGAGATCGGAGGTTAACAGAGTGGTTCCCAACCTTGGGATTGGGGCCCTGCTTGGGTAACCTAATTTGCAAATTGGGTCGCAGGAGATTGCTCACATAAGCGATAGGGATGATCCATTTGAGCAAATCCGTTTTTATTTTTAAAAGGCCTCATAGACGTCCTGTGTGTATATATATATACGATCCCACTGCCTGATGATTCATTCATAGCCATGGGCAAACTACTACTAATCACTTAGTGCTTGGTAGATCGATGAGGTTATGTTCGCCGGGACATTGATATTACCGGCAAACGGTCGATCGGGTAATACCAGTCAGCGTGGAAGTAGATGCACCAAAGTAAAAGGTGAAGTAGACTGTTCCATCCACCAAGTGAATGGATGGTGGCTGGTTATTAAAGGCAGGATGGCAGGGCGGTAGGGTGGGTGGTAGGGTCGGGCGGGCAGTTGTAGGGGAAGCATAGGCCCCTGGGTTTTCCAAATAGAGTTCCTAACTCGTCACACAACAAAGCGACCTTGTAAGTAAATTTAGAGTCCCAGTCTAAATGGACCTCATGTTGTTTGTTGTTCCGAATACCCGCTTTTGGCCCAGAAGGCGAACAATGTGTTTTGAATTTGTGTGTATGTGTGTGTGTATGTATGTGTTTCTTGCTTCATGTGCGGTCACTGACATTTCACCTTGGTATCCTAGAAAAAAATCAAACAGGCATTTGCACTTCCTTTCTATCGATTGTAATCTCTGATTTGATTAACACCAGGGATCCATTTTGGAAACGTAATTTATTCTGTCATGTTATTCACACCGCCATAATGAGACTTTCCAAAAGTTACCGTTCACACAAACGTGCCCACAAACACACACATTATGTATTACCCTGGTTTACTGGTTTCCTCTGAATTATTCCCGTGTAGACTTTGTTTTGTTTCTGTTGTTAGCAAAACAAAACAGTCTTAGATCTGGCGGTTCCCAGAACCGCTTGGACAAACACGACACATTCAAATCAAGTTCATTTAAATCTGGTAGGATTTCAAGACCGCACATGATAGTATAGCTAACGTAGCTAGTTTAGCTTGTGTAGATAGCATAGCGTGTTCACTACCACAAACATTAAAGAGATACAATGATAGTTTATGGATTGATGCTAGTTGTTTATTTTTTAGTTGATGTTAGTTGTTGTTTTGACGCATAGTTTCCTGTATCCAAACCATTTGGAAACAAAAGCGCACACCCCTACTGCTATTAAAGGCCTTTTGGAACCTGGAATTGGTTTAAATAAATGGTGTTAATACTTTGGAATGACTCGTGGTATTTCCCTTTTGGAAGAGATCTTTTTAGTTTCTTTTTTTGTGAGAGAGAATAAGGAAAAAATATATAGACTTTTAGGAAACCGTCTGAAAATAATAAGAAGTTTCTTCATAAAAATAAGGAAACGGATTGACATGCAAGACTTTTAGCCATATACCTGGAACTTATAATCTCTAATCAAATATGTGCGGAGTAGGCCTACCATAAAAATGAAAGCATCTAATTTTAGCTCTGGCTTTATAACCACTTTTACTTCATTTTTTTAGATAACAGATCCCAACAAATCACATGTGCTTTCCCCCCACTTTATTGACCCAAGAAAGATAATTTTGGATATAGCAAAAAGAAAATACCTTGGCAATTGCAGTCAGGCTTCAGCTGTTGTCAACAAACCTATTACTTACCAACAATAAAACAAGAAGACATCCTTAATGGTATCCTAATAACCTTGTGATATCCTGGAAGGGAAGTTTGCTTGATAGTAACCCCTGTATGTTTGCTGTTCTGGCTGTCTAGTGCACATTTTATTGTTGAGGTCAAGTGACTCTGTGTCTGCACAGCCAACGCAAACAAACCTCTTACATCCCTGCTCCTTTAGAATATAAAAGCATATGCACTGCGTTGGCTTTTTGTCCCTGCACGCTTTATACACTTAATGTTTAGTTATTTATTCAGCAGACACTTGTATCCCAAGCCACTTAGTGAACTTCAGATACATGGCATTGAGGAGCAGGTAGAGGTTACAACCACACGTCTTCCCTCTTCTCATAATAACCGCCGTGAATGAACACAAACCTGCACGGAGAGCGCCACCCTGAGACAGTCCCCCGCGGCTATGTTTGTTTTCCCTTCTTATCGTGTTACTTCTAACGTAACATAACTGACCGTTAAGACGGAAAAAACGACCAAATAAGAACCTACGCGTTGATCAAACCCATCTGATCTAGTATTCATCTCCCCCGAGTGACTGTCCACTCTTCAGATACAACCGCGTTTTTTACACAAGCTTTTGTGTTTGGCCGACCAATGGCATTTTAGAACCTCGCTGATGATTATAGAGGCCATTACCGGGTACAATGGCTAGCTGATTTGTTGAAATGCAAAAACAATTGTTAACATTTCGCCGAATTGCCATTTTTGCAAGCTCTTCAAAAACCGACCCAGCATCCCCTCATGTACCAAACACTGCCCTATTTTAATCCGTCCCTCCTCGGTCATCCCAAACATCCTGGCCATCCTTGGAGTTGATAAAGCCTTATCACCTCCGATAGAGTGAGGGGCTCTCTAGAAACAATGTAGTGAGGGTGGCATGGGGTTAGTAAAAGATGAAGTTGCGGGGAGGTAACTTTCTCCCCGTATTTATTTTCCACCGCCACCCACGCCTCTTCTTCTGCTGTTTTGGTAGAGATTTGCGTATTAGGCAGAGATCTCTGGATGACTCGCTGTATATTATTCTACTCCAGGAAGTGAGAAGGTGCAAGGCCTGGCTGCACGTAAGGTCACACACACACACACACACACACACACACACACACACACACACACACACACACACACACACACACACACACACACACACACACACACAGACACACACACACACACACACACACCCTCACCCCCTCTCTTAATGGTTGCAAGCTGTTGGCCAGGGGTACAGGATAGGGAGGTGGGCCGGGGGGGGGGGGGGGGGGGTGGACGAGACAACCCCCCCCCCCCTGCCTCACGTTGAAAGGCATTCCTTCCTGGGGATGCTGGGAAGCACCATGCCGAGAAGGGCAGCTTGTTTAACGGTTATACGGCCTTGGCTCTCCCTTCACTGGTCTATCCTCACCTCATGTTCGTATCCCCCTCCCCCCCCCCCTCCCCGCTCGATGGTCAGCCCGGCTGGGCTGGAGGAAGGTGTCTTTCTTTAGGTGGTTAATGTTGAGGGGACCCCCACCCCCCCCCCCCCCTCATCTTTCACCCCTGTTTGCCCCCCGCTACACTTTCATAGAGCTTAATATACAGGGCTGTCAAATATACAAGTTGCTGCAAGAAGTACTTCTGAACAGAGAGGATATATTTATTATTAGAACAGGGAGGTTTTTGTTTTTCTTACAATATGGATTTGATCTTATTCATCTTATATTCTTTATCTATATAGTGCATACAAATATTGCATCAATATATATATATATATATAGATAGATATAGGTATAGGTATGTATCCTCGGACACCAAGGGCCCTGGCGTGCAAAACACACACACACAGGAACAGCACTCTGAAGGGACAATACACAACTTCACCTCTGGAATAGTGTGCGTTAGCAGTTAAAAACAAACATACACTAAAAATCTCAAACATCATCTTTTCCAGATTTTGGGCTCCGAAACACCCCAAAGAGCCCAGAAACGCCTCCCATCATATAATCAGAACTTAATGACCCAACGGGAAAAAAGAGCACAGAGCAACAACACCGAAAGGATGGCATCAACAGCTCTTTATTTTGCTAAATGTCAACTGGCAAACTGGGCTTGACCTTAATTTCCAGTCTCCCTCGGCTGCCAAGGACAATTAAAACAGAGTCACGGATAGCGGGGGGGGGGGGGGGGGGGGGGGGGGGGGGGTCAATCCACAGTGTTAAGTGCTCCTTCCTCGCCTCCCCTATTTCTAACCGCTCATTATCCATACACCGTGTACCTTCATTACCGTGTGTATTATTGCAATGCCATGCCATGTTTACTGCAGTAAGAAACTCAAAACGGCAAATTAACGAATGAGTAGCAGAAAATCCTTCCAAAAGTGTTAATGTGTGTGTGTGTGTGTGTGTGTGTGTGTGTGTGTGTGTGTGTGTGTGTGTGTGTGTGTGTGTGTGTGTGTGTGTGTGTGTGTGTGTGTGTGTGTGTGTGCGCGCACACGCTGGGTTAATAACTTGTTAGAACTCTGGACGTCGGGGGTCTGTGCATCATATCCTCAGTAAATTTAACAGGTATGTCTGTGTTGTTGTGTGTTTGTGTGTGCGTGCTTGCACGGGAGTATGTCTGTGTGTGTGTGTGTGTGTGTGTGTGTGTGTGTGTGTGTGTGTGTGTGCTGGGCGGGGGGGTCAGTTTAAGTTTAATTAAGCGTCTGAGGAGAAGGAGGAGGAGGAGGAAGGGGGAGGAGGAGGAGGAAGGGGGAGGCGGAGGGAGGGATAGAAAGGAGGAGGAGGAGGAGGAGGAGAGAGGAGGTGGAGGAGGGGAAGAGAGGATGTGGAGAGAGGAGGTTGGCAAGTGAGTAAGAGGGAGGACGAAAGAGGTGGAGGGGGGAGGAGAGGAGGAGGAGGAAAGGAGGAGGAGGAGGAGGAGGAGGAGGGATTTCTCCACAGCTGAGCAAAGGTAGTAACCCACCAGGGGAGGGGACATCCCGCTACAGGTTTGAGGATGTTTACGCACCAGAGTGTTGCCCAACAGACTCCAACCTCCGTGATCAAATGCCCATCCTTTTTTTTTTTCTCTGTCTTTTTCTATCAATAAACTGCAGAACATCAGGGAGTTTTTGTTTAGTATCCTAGAAAATAACACTAATTATAAATGATACGACTAAATATGTGGGATTAGGGTTTGGGTTACGTTTCTGCGGAAAGGGGTAGGGATGCACCCTATTTCCCTATTTCCTTCAAGGATCCCCCCCACACACACACAGGGTGGTCTCTGACCCGTGTCTGCGCCGGGGGGTTAGCTAGCTAGCCTCTGACGTGCCGTCTTCCCTCCCATCTCGGGGCCTTATGTGTTGCAATTAGTGGGGAGTCCTCACGCTGGTCCTGGGCCATGAAGCCTACAACCCCCCCATCCCCCCTCCCCCGCCTCCCCTCTGTTTCCCAGCCACCCTGGGAGAGAGCCCCCCAATCAGGGCCAGATGTGTGGCAGCTGGGGCGGCTGCCCCCGGAGGTCAAGGTCACAGGAAACCCCGTCAAACCTGCCACCCACCATCTTCTCCTCACAGCCCGGCCCCCCTCGGCCCTCCGTGAGACAGGGATGAACAGGGAGAGAGAGAGAGGGTGGGGAAGGGGAGAGAGAGAGAGAGAGAGAGAGAGAGAGAGAGAGAGAGAGAGAGAGAGAGAGAGAGAGAGAGAGAGAGAGAGAGAGAGAGAGAGAGAGAGAGAGAGAGGGGTGCGATGGAATCAATAGAGGGGGGAAGGAAAACGTAATGAGCATCATAAAGACGGAAAAGAGAGAACAGAGACACACAGAGACAGGTGGTCTCGAGAGATCTAAGCGTGGCTGAGAAGAACGAAAGAAAAAACATCTCCACCGCGGTTGGACAACCAGACGGTTGTTTCTGAAGGCCGGTCCGCGAGGGTCCGTCCGCGGGGGTCCGATCCGCGGGCGCGCTCACTTTGCAGACGTGTCACATGTCGAAAGAGGGGCCCTTTCGGTGCGGCCTCATCCATGGCATGATCCTCCATCCCCATTTAGGAAATCCCTTCCCCACAACCAAGCTCCTTTTCATGGGTCGTTACATAAGGGTCGGGCCCTGCGTCACGGCTCCGCCGGGGCCTCCCCTGTTTCCCTCTCTCAGTCTGCGGACCTCTGCCTGTTTACCCCGCGCCTCTCCATGTCCGCTTGTATAACGCTCGAGTCAGGGACGTGTGTGTCAGTTTGAGGTGTGTGTTGGTGTATGTGTGTGTGTGTGTGTGTGGGTGTGGGTGTGGGTGTGGGTGTGTGTGGGTGTGTGTTTGCAATATCCAGTGCAATCCAAGACGTTACCCTTCTTAGAGGTCCCTTAGAAAAACATTGAAGAGGTCCGCTAAAAGGAAAATTGGGGGTTTGCTTTGAATGCATTGAAAGGTACAGTTGAGCTGATTTTGGAAAAGTTATGACAGTTGTGATTTAAAAAGTTTAAACCTTTACAAATAGCTGGCATGATTTTGATGAATGCAATGTATGTGTTTTAAGTTAATGTTGAAATTACTATTAGGGTGAAATGCTTGACCAAATTGTCGGACTTTGATTGAAATTGGAATTGTTTGCTTCTTCACAATCAAACACATTTCTGACACATAGTCAAATCACTGTGGAGCATCGTTTGACATGCAACAGTCTGTCTTACACAAGTCCACACTTGTTTCTATACTAACAGAGTGTAATCCAAACCCCCCACCCCGGATCACCCACCATTGCCCCCTGTAAACATAACAGCCGTTAGATATGAACGTGGTATGAAGTTAATGAAACAGACAAGAAAGAGTGAAAGTGGGACTGCGAAAGCAGCAGCAGCAGCAGCAGCAGCAGCAAGCCTCTACACATTCATCCGATGAGCCTAGGAGAATTAAAGAATTCAGACTTTCCCAGTTGGTCGCACTCACTCTCCGCGCTCACCCTCCTAGGACCACATGTGTTCCCCTGGAGGAGCGGGGCTGCTGGTGGCGGTGGTTGTGCTGTGGGGGTAGCACATGCTGTATAGCCAGCCAGCTGAGGACGGAGTATATCCCCTTAGAGGGAAAGGCAGCACCAGGCGACGGCAGCTGGTGCCTGATGACGCATGGCCAACGTCCATCGATGACGTCAAACGCCGGAGGGGGGTAGAGAGGGTGGGGGGGCAGCAGGGGGTGTCATTGGTGGTCTCGATCATCATCGTCTGATTCTATTTCCAGCACGATGGCGCCGGAGCTAATAGCCTCGGAGAAGGGGAGAGGGTGTTGACACTCGCTCCGACGCGTCCTATGGCTTGTTGTGGAGCTCTGAATAGCTCCGTGAAAGCGCCCCGTGTTATAGTGACGACACGCCAACGTCCCCTCGGGGCTGTTTGGTGTTGGAGTGTTTCTTTGTTGTGTTGTGGTCGTTACAAAGGTTGTTTTCCTCAACAGAGTTCACTACCCTTTGATAGTAACAAGGTAACCGTCACACTAGGCATGTTTGGAAGATGAGAGTGCACTGCTTCATAGATGGCTTTGGAGTAAATTACAGTCTGTAGACCACCAAAGCGATGAAATTCGGCCAAACCACCATGCAATGGATTGAAGGGTGATTATTTTTCTTGTCTTTTTGTGTGTCCAACCAGGTGATCCCGTTCCCGATGTCCTGCGACATACGGGATGAGTGCTCCTGCCGGGATCCCAACTCCATGGAGAACCGGAAGGAGGAGCACGTCCACTCCCTGGGGTGACCTGTCGGGGAGGTGGAGCCTTCCTCCCTCCTCCATGGCCCCCCCGGATCTCCAACATCCATCACACACAGCCAGAGTGGCCGAGACAGACCTCTCTCTCTCCACCACCACAACCACCACCTCCGCCTCCTTCCTCATCCTCATTTCGGCTCCCACCACCACCACCACCAGCCACCACCACCACCAACCCCACTCTCCTCCTCCTCCTCCTCCTCCTCCTCCTCCTGCTCCTCCTCAACTTCCTGCACATGCTGCTTAACAGGCATACCTCTCCGTCCAAACTGCAAAACCCAAAACCAGCCGAACTGCCTCCAATCTCCACGTCGCAGACTGATCTCAAACACAAAGAAACAGGAAAAGCAAGTCCCGGCAGAAAAAGAGAAATTAGAAAGACCCACGTTCGCTCCAATGTATAAGGAAGGTAACCCCGTTGCGATTCCGTCGTACAGGGAAACCAAACACGTACAGCAAAAAGGGGGAAAGAATAATTAAAAACAATATGAAAATTCAGAAGGTTGTCAGCAACAATTTGAAAAAGGGATACACAAACAAGCCTCGGTAGCATGCCTTTTGTTCAGTTTGTGCCAGCATTGGTGTAAATATTAACGATATCAATGCCATATAATCTCATGAGTCAAAATGGTCGAATGTGTCCTAGGTAGTTCCATGATTTGCTTTTATGAAGGAGAGTATCACCCTCATATTTAACAAAGAAACAAAGTCATGGGCACTCAAACGCATGCTACTAACTTTAAGAAAGGGCTTGATTTTTGTGACTTCCTCTTCCTTGATTCTAAACTGGCTAGACATTTGATATCCCTAATGCTTCACAGCGATGTATTGCTTATCTCCTGAGTATCTCTGGCCATACAGATGATTCTCTAAACAGGCGGTCAGAATAAACAAACGGTCTAACGGGAAATGAGTCAGCCATACAGTTGAGTTGCAAACAAATTCTTCGTAACAAAAAAAACTTGAAACAAATTAGTACCTCGTTTCTCCATGATGAATCACCACAAAACTAGGTTCCAAAACTCTTTTTATATACTTCTATTTGGAATGCAAGTCCAGTGATTCTTTTTAGCATGACCTCTGCTACTATGTTTGCTGCTACTTGCGATTTTAACATAACATTAATCTAATGGAGTTAGACAATGCCTTGTCTTCCTTGCTTAACCCCCTTTGGGAATTCATTTACACTTGCATACGTATGCATGTACTAAAACACACATTGGGACAGAACGCATGCTGGCTACACCACATTATAAATGCACTAGGAACTTTTTACAAACCTGGAACCTCACTTCTCCATCTCAACGTAACTTTGCAAGTTCGCAAAAGGAAAGGCGAAATACATTGATTTTACACAACTTAAAGAATGTCATTGATAACACCTCACTAAGGGACGGCCTCATTTCAATCTCAGTTCAAACTCTTTCCTTTATGGAAAAAGGCACTGGAGGAGAACTCACGAGTGGACAGTAGAGGTAATCACGAATGGCCGCTTGATAGCCCTGAGCGTCCGGAAATAGTTTTTGGACTGAAATTGAAATGACTGCCAGCCTGTTAAGAATGTAGTCAATGCTCGTCAGGTTTTCTCAATATTTTTTACCGCTTCATTGCACAGTAGGTCTACTGCACGGCCCATCCACAGAGACAGGGCTGGACGTAGGCCAACCTTGGCAGGAGAATACCACATTCTCTCTCATGATTACCCTCTTAGGTTTGCTTAGATGCATATTGAAATGACATTTGGATGTATTCATCACAAAAAAACACCGCAACGTCCTCTTCTTAGGTTTAGAAGTTGTTTGCCGTTAACGGTGCAACGGTGGAATCGGCTCTTTGCGATACCGAGAACGTATCCATCCCTCCACCAAATCCCGCCCGATGGATTTCAATAGTTGATATGGCTGCTAATCTGTGTCTGTATTTCTTTCTACTTTCCATTCCAAATGTATGCAACGGTTTTCCTCATGCGTATTCGATTACGAAGGCTGCCTGACGATTTGGTCCCCGACTTTTTTTGCTGCTCTTCTTTTTTCTGGTTACCAACCTCGTCATGGTGACCGCCCTCATCAGGGTCCCCGCTCTGTATCTCGTCTTTTCCTCGGCCACGGTCCCGTATTAGGCTGCTATCGCATACGACACAATGAAAACATGGTCGTAGACAGAGGGCAAGCTGAAACGAGTAGTCATTTAGTACAAAATCATCGTGTATCGGAATCTGTATCAATCGATCAACTAGGACAACACCACCACAAGCAAAAAAAAAGAAAAGATAACGAGGAACGTATTATTTTCAAATCGGTATAGTGTAAATATTACTATATGTTCTTTATGACAAATAAGTTGAAGAAAAAACGTTTTAGGTTTTGTTTTTGTTTTATGTCATATTTAATCAGTATTTGTATCATTGACCTCAGTTACTGCACTTTTTTAGTTGCCATGTAAGAAGAATAGTATATAATTCAAACATGTTTAGAAGCTGCTATTGTTGAAATGGTGATTTGAAACAAACTTTGATATTCTGTCATTTGACTGTCTTTATTACTATTAGCTTTTCTTTGCTAAGTGTGTTTTGAATCCTAATCCCTAAAATCGACCTTCCCGCCAAATATATGAACTGGTTTTTGGATCCAAGAAGCCTATGGAAAGACAGAAGCTTGCTATTATTCTTATATTCATCTTCCATTTTCCATAAAGACCTCGTGAAAAACATACATCAGAGGTCATTATATATTACAAATATAGCTGTTGTGTAATGTATCATCTTAGGTTTTGTGTTTTTAAGTTTCCGCAGAGAAACCGAGGATTGTTATTAGGGAAAGAGAGCTAAATGAAGCAACTACCAAAAAAGGGACTATGGAGAGACTTTTTTTTTTTTTTTACTTTAGTTTCTTTGGGGGGAAAAAAGGAACTAGGGTGTCCTGACATGATACATGATCTTCTAAGATTGCAGTTAACACTTTATATGAAAAAAAGAAATATATATAGCCCTGGTAAACTGAATTGTTATATGTTGATCTTATCAAATGATATGTACTATTACTCAACAATACTGCTGCTTCCCATATAACTATTTTGCCAGTGGGGAGACTGACCTTAAGTCAACAACAACAACAACAACAACAACCACAACAACAATAACTGTACACACCAATGACACACAGTTCTTTCGGTTGGTCATTTGAGAGGAAACAGAAAACAAAAAGCCAGGTCCTAAAGGCCTCCCCGCCCCCCATTTGTATGGATGTATCGCTGACTTTTGATTGGTTCAAACCGGAAAACGAAACGACTAGCCGTTTCACAAACTTCACGACAAAATCTCCTCCACCTTGTCCTGAAGGTACACTTGTATTAATTCCATTGATGCAGGAACCAAAAAAAAAGCAAAAAAAAAAAAAGTCATAAAAAAACAAAAACAAAACAAGAGGGGAAAAACAGGCCATTGACACTGGCCATTTTGCATGTCAACTGACACAGTTTGGACAGCTTTTTGACTGAATGAATTCTCAACACACATTGGAAGAAGTTCTGCTTGTAAGCCATAGCCAAACCGAGATATTTCTGGGAGGAAAGTCTCAGTCTCGGGCATCGGGTGAGGACATGACCTCCCTACTGTAGTCACCACAGGAGCCATCGCTGTACCTCATGCCTGTACTGTTTGCTGCTTCTATATTTTTGGTATTTTAGTAACATTTTTGCGTCTCATAGCAACGGTGTAAATAGTAGAACTATTTATTGAGAGTGTTATACTTTTTTAAGTTATATTTAATGTCCATGTAAGTTATTTGTACTTTTTTTGGTTTTGTCTTTCTTATAAACAAAAAAATATTATCGGTTTGTTTGTTTTCAAGACGTATATATATACTGAAGGCCTACAAAAAACAGAAGGAGATGCTTCATTGGTAACTTGGGTGGAGACGGACACTATTTCTTTGTTTTGGTTTTCATCCAATGAGGATTCACCGCATCTTACATATGTGAGTGCAGTGCACACATATACCGTGTTTATGTCAAAGCCAGAATGTAATGTTTTTATTTGTTTTATTTGTTTTATTTGATGGTTTTTGCATTTTTCAAAACGCACACGTAAGCCAATCACACACCTGTGTTACAGAAGGAAGGAAAAAAAACAAAAATATATACTCTTCATCGCGCAGTAAATCCACAGTGTACCACAGACACATACAGAACACAGCCTTTATTTGAATACAAATAGCAAAGAGCAAATTGCGTACGCATTGAAGAGAAGAACGCGAAAACGCACACATATACCGTGCAAGCGAGGGAGGGAGGGAGGGAGGGAGGCTGCGATCATACATGGCAGAAAGGCAAAGAAAAAAGGTGGCAGAGAGAGGGAGAGAGAGAGAGGGGGTACGTGAGGGAGTGGATCGGGGCTGTTGCTTTTCCTGGCGGGTGTAACTATTTGCCCAGGTGTGAAAATGTGTACTCACAGCCTGAGAGAGAGAGAGCTAGAGAGAGAGAGAGAGAGTGAGACCAGTTCGTGGGGGCCCGGGGTGGCCGGGGGCCTCCTGGCTCTGGGCCGAGGGCCCCAGTGAGTCACAGTTTCTCCTGGGGTGGCAGCCATCCCTCTCTCACTCTCTCTCTCTGGGTCTCCCCCCTTCTCCCTCTGACACGCTGCCTCATCCGTCACTGTCAAGCCGGCTGCGGCCTGGTGGGGAGGTCAGGCTAGCCCCCGTGTCGGGAGTGGAAGAAGGAAGATGTTTGCCCAGGCAAACCCAGGCCCTGTTTGACAGGCCCTGGAGGAACCCTCTCTTTGGGCCTCTTTTCAGTCTGCTTCTTCTTTGCCTTCTCCTTCCTCTTCGTCTTCTTCTCCTCTTCCTCCTCCTCCTCCCTCTTCCTCTCTGTCTTCCTCTCCTCTTTCTGTTCCTACCTCTGGTTCTCCTTCTCCTTCTCTTCCTCCTTCTCCTCCTCCATCTTTTCTAATACTTCTCGTTCTCCCCTTCCTCAGTAAGCTTTCTATGTCTTCGTAGGAAAACAGGTTTTATTTTTATACATGTTTTTTTATACAGGCTTTGAAACCTCTACCTACATCCCTTGCACACACATAGTTCCTTTGTTTTGTCGATGCATTGACACAGGCTTGCAACGACCCTGGTTTGAAAGTGGTAGAATCCGAAACCCTTATAAGTATGTAGTGTCCGATCGATCCAAAGCGATTGGGGGAGGGCGAGGGGGGTGCGGGGAGGGGGGGGGGGGGGGGGGGGGGGCGGGTACGGGTAATGAAGTATTTTGACCGTTTGTTGCCCGATGGTTTTGTTGTTGGTCAGACTCAAGCAAGAAAATTACTGATGTGCCATCATACTATGTTTTTTTTTTTGTGTTCATAATAAAACATCAAGTACCTCTCACAGACTTCTGGTTATACAAATTGTCCACTTGCATATATGTCCTAACCCACCGAACAAATAAACTGGTGAACTGAACCTTTTCTAAGTGGGAAACGTATAAAAATGAGTATTTACATATTATGTGGATATCTAGTGGTATTATTGCAATGTTTCGTACCCGATTGTTCAGCAAATATATTTTAAGATGTAAATAATATTCTATAATGATTGTATTTGCAAAACCATGTACTAACTGTTTGGGAGTAGTTCTTTGATTGATTTTTATCAAACTATAATACAAAGGAAATGAACCGTGAATATGTCGTGCATTGTGTACCATCAAAGTAGCACTTGAAAAAAGAAAAAAAGAAAAGAATAATAATACTATCAGTAATAATCCTGTGATGCTTCACCACACCACTTGCTGTCAGAATTTATTTGTTCGTTATGGCTTCGTACAAGAATCTATCCATCAATTCAAATCTATTTATTTGTTGTAAAAAAAAAAGAAATTAATAAAAAAGCCTTCTGTGGTGATTTCAAAGAGTCCAAGAGTCCATTGTGATAAAAACCTCGGCCTTCAGCCTTCAGCCTTCTTTAAAACGATAGGCACCAGAGAACCTCAGAACCTAGTTCTTTATGAAACTCCAAATGCCAAAGGTTTCTGTCCTCATGTTTAGTCCATGTGCACCGACAGTAGAACTTCCCCCTGATGCGTTAAGTTGGTCAACACAACCAATTAGCTGTGTGCAGTCAGGCCCACCGTGGCCCCGCCCACACTGGAAGGCTACCCTCCCACGCCCACTCCCATGAAAATATGTATCATTTTGGTTAGGTCTCTACATACAGTATGCACTTTTCTTTCTGGCACATATACAAACAATTGGACTTCACTGTTTTAGTTTAGGCCCCTCCGCCTCCCCACCAGGAAACCTGACTAGGATACATGTGTGTGTGGGGGGGGGGGGAGGGAGAAAGGAAATCGATGGATGGATGTTTCAGTTGATATTCGCTCTTTGTTTTAACAGTTGCAATTATACATATTTTTGGTGCTCTGGTACATGGCAAAAAAATACGTCTGGTGTGCACTATATTTTCATAAGGATGAATCATAAAAACGATAATCATGTTCATTATGCTGTCATTTATTGTGTAGAAATAAAAACACTGGTCGAAGTGAATGGATGCTGGATTAAGTGTGATTCATCCTCCCCCCCCCTCCCCGCACACACACACACACACACACACACACACACACACACACACACACACACACACACACACACACACACACACACACACACACACACACACACACACACACACACACACACGCATCATTTAAATAGTGTTATAACTAAATCCTCTATGGGTAAACCACATTAATGATTTATTGTCGATAAGGTTGTGTGTCCCCATCTTTTGTAAAGTCTCGGCAGATCCACTGGGATAAACGCCTTCCAGTGAACTTTGTGAGTGTTAACACATCACTGCTCTTCACAAAGGGGGAACCCCTATGCAGACCAACCCATAAAAGTGCTGAACTTGTCTTAATAAGAGTGACGCACATCCTTCAAGACTGTCATAGATACACTGGCATGGAAATGTGACTGCTGTTCCTGGCACTCCAGTGACGTTAATGGTCTGATTTGTGAGAATGGACTTTAAGCTACTGATTTTTTAAAGTGCAGTTAATGTTGCATGACTGGAAAAGGAGCAGGACTTGAGTGTAAAGAAATGGTTTGTACAGAAAGGGGGGGGGACGGAAAAAGAAAATGCTTCCCAGCACAGGCTTGGTTTACACACAGAGGGGCATACCCACCCTCTAATGATAGAAAGTGGAGCAATTCATGAAGGATACGTGTGTGCATTGGTCGAGCAAGCGATTTCCCCTCTTCCCCAACTGAATGCTAGTATTTTTTAATGAGATCCAATGCTGGATTGGAGTAATGCTAGTTCAGTGTTACACCCTTATTCACCCTTCAGATATATTGTGGTTTCTCTTGCAGAAGAAAGAGAAACCGCAATATATCGCTGTTGGTACAGTAAGTATTTTCATAGAAACAAGTGCCAAACAAAGTGCCAAGCACACTGTATACAGGGAGTAGTCTGTCTGTATACAACACTGATAGCTAGGATAATATTCTACACAATGCTCAGTACTATTTTTAAGTGCCAGATATAATAGCTAGTGGAGCAACCAAAAGCTCTGGAGTCTCCACGTTTAAAAAATGACAGCAGGTTTATATTTGAACCCAGGTCTCCAGACTGGAGACCTGGGTTCAAATATAAACCTGTCATTTTTTAAACGTAAAAATCTCATCAGTTGTAATGCAAATTATATCGTTACCCTTACGTTTTATTTGATGACGGTCGATAAAAAACCTCAGTGTTACCCCTTATGTTTTACTTTAAAATAAACAACAGTGTTACCCCTTACGTTTTATTTGATGACGGGCAATAAAAAAACGACAGTGTTACCTTTACATTTACATTTAGGGCATTTAGCAGACGCTTTTATCCAAAGCGACTTATAATAAGTATATTTGTCATAAGAAGTGCAACAATATATCGCTGTCGGTACAGTGAGGATGTTCATAGAACAAGTGCAAGTACAACAATCGCTAAGCTAACCAATTCCCCGTGTTACAGCAATGATTGCAGCTACTGCAGTTGCTACACAGTTAAGTACTATAATACAATACAACCCAATAAAATACAATTTACAATGGTGGCCAGAAGGGGGAGGGTGGCTATGCAGAGTCGAGGTGGACTCTGAACAGGTGAGTCTTGAGTCTTTTTCAGAATATAGTGAGCGACTCTGCAGACCTGAGAACGGCAGGGAGCTCGTTCCACCACTGAGGTCCCAAAACAGAGAAAAGTTGTGACTTTGCTGATCGACCTTTGCTAGCTCTTAGCGATGGCGGTACCAGACGTCCAGCTGAGGTAGTTGAGCGGAGGGATCGAGCTGGGGTGTGTGGCTTTACCAATGCTCGGAGGAAGGCAGGGGCAGTTCAATTGACTGCCCCTGCCAGTACCATCGTCTTACCTCTTATGTTTTATTTGATAAAAAACAACAGTGTAACCCCTTACGTTTTATGTGATGATTACTGATAAAACAACGTTTTGTTTGATGGGCAATAAAAAAAAGACAGTGTTCGACTTACGTTTTAATTGATAAGAAATGACAGTGTTATCCCTTATGTTTTATTTGATGACGGGCAATAAGAAACGACAGCGTTACCCCTTACGTTTTATTTGATGACGGCCGATAAAAAGACGACATTGTTACCCCTTACGTTTTATTTGATATAAAACGACAGTGTTACCCCTTACCTTTTGTTTGACGGGCAATAAAAAACGAGGGTGTTACCCCGTATGTTTTATTTGATGACGGCTGATAAACGACAGTGTTACCCCTTATGTTTTATTACATAAAAAAAGACTGTGTTACCCCTTACGTTTTATTTGATTACCATGGATAAAACAACAAAAGTTTGAAAAACGACAGTGTTGCCCCTTACGTTTTATTTGATGACGACGGATAAAAAACGACAGTGTTACCCCTTACGTTTTATTTCATGAAAGAAACGACATTGTTACCCCTTGGATTTTATTTGATGACGACGGAGACAAAACGACAGTGTCACCCCTTACGTTTTGTTTGATGACGACGGATATAAAATTACAGTGTTACCCCTTATGTTTTATTTCAAAAAAAAAATCACTGTTACCCTAACGTTTTATTTGATGACGGCCAATAAAAAACAACAACATTGTTACCCCTTACGTTTTATTCGATGACGGCCGATAAAAAATCGACAACGGTCTGATTTGTGAGAATGGACTTTAAGTCAACGTTTTATTCCCTTATGTTTTATTTCATGATGACTGATGAAATACAGGGTTACCCTTTATGTTTTATTTCATGAAAAAAACGACATTGTTATCCCTTCGATTTTATTTGATGACAACGAATAAAAAACAACAGTGTTACCGCTTATGTCTTATTTCATGAAAAAAACGACATCGTTACCCCTTCGATTTTATTTGATGACGACAGATAAAAAACAACAGTGTTACCCCTTATGTTTTATTTCATGAGAAAAACGACATTGTTACGCCTTACGTTTTATTTGATCACGATGGATAAAACAACGACAGTGTTACCCCTTACGCTTTTTTTGATGACGAGGAATAAAAAACGACAGTGTTACCCCTTATGTATTATTTCATAAAAAACGACAGTGTTATCCCTTGCGTTTTATTTGAAGAAGCCCGATGAAAAACAACAGTGTTACTCCTTATGTTTTATTTCATAAACACCATAAAACATTTCATAAAAAACGACAGTGTTACCCCTTATCTTTTATTTCATTAAAAACAAAAGTGTTACGCCTTACGTTTTATTTGATGATGGCCGATGTTATGCACAAGTACTACTTCTGAGCATTTATAGTCAATGCCCTGTAAACTAACCTGTCTCACGACGGTCTAAACCCAGCTCACGTTCGAGCTGGGGTAAGGGTGTTGGTTAACACTCCACAGACACTGGTTCAAGAACCGGCTCACACGCCTACCGACAAGGCGGTTTGTTGCAATATACCTTCACTAAATTTGACGACATCATAGTAGGTCTATGCTATGTGAATAGTGAAGGCAAATACTACTTACGAGCAACTGTAGTCATTGGGCTGGTGGTGTAATGTTAATAGTTAATACTCTGTAGATACTGGTTTAAGGACCAACGCCTGCATTGCTACTGTTATGCATATTCATTCAACACACACCAGAGTAAAAAAATGACAGCATTACTCCTTAAATTCTAATTGTTGACGGCTGATAAACAACGAAACTGTTACCCCTTATGTTTTATTTCATGAAAAAAACGACATTGTTACCCCTTCTATTTTATTTGATGACGACGGATAAAAAACAACAGTGTTACCCCTTATGTTTTATTTCATGAGAAAAACGACAGTGTTACCCCTTACGTTTTATTCGATGACAGCCGATAAAAAATCGACAATTTTACCCCTTGTTTTATTTGAAGGCGACTGATAAAAAACGATACGTTTTAGTCGATGACGGCCGATGAAAAATCGACAATGCTCCCCCTTATGATTTAATTGATGAGGACTGATAAAAAACGACAGTGGTACCCCTTATGTTTTATTTGATGACGACTGATAAAAAACCACAGTGTTACCCCTTATGTTTTATTTCATAAACAACAACAGTATTACCCCTTATATTTTATTTGATGACGACTGATGAAAAACGACAGTGTTACCCCTTACGTTTCTTTTCATGAAAAAAACGACATTGTTACTCCTTTGATTTTATTTGATGACGACTGATGAAAAACGACAGTGTTACCCCTTATGTTTTATTTCATGAAAAAACGACATTGTTACCCCTTTGGTTTTATTTGATGACAACGGATAAAAAACAACAGTGTTACCCCTTATGTTTTATTTCATGAGAAAAACAAATGTTTTATTCGATGACAGCCGATAAAAAATCGACAATGTTACCCCTTGTTTTATTTGATGACGACTGATAAAAAACGACAGCGTTACCCCATACGCTATAGTCGATGACGGCCGATGAGAAATCGACAATGCTATCCCTTATGTTTTAATTGATGAGGACTGATAAATAACCACAGTGGTACCACTTATGTTTTATTTGATGACGACTGATGAAATACGACAGTGTTACCACTTATGTTTTTTTCATTAAAAAAACGACATTGTTGCTCCTTTGATTTTATTTGATGACGACTGATGAAAAACGACACTGTTACCCCTTATGTTTTATTTCATGAAAAAAACAACATTGCTACCCCTTCGATTTTATTTGATGACGACGGATAAAAAACAACAGTGTGACCCCTTATGTTTTATTTCATGAGAAAAACGACAGTGTTACCCCTTACATTTTATTCGATGACAGCCGCTAAAAAATTGACAATTTTACCCCTTGTTTTATTTGATGGCGACTGATAAAAAACGACCGTGTAACCCCTTATGTTTTAGTCGATGACGGCCGATGAAAAATCGACAATGCTCCCCCTTATGATTTAATTGATGAGGACTGATAAAAAACGATAGTTGCACCCCTTATGTTTTATTTGATGACGACTGATAAAAAACCACAGTGTTACCCCTTATGTTTTATTTCATAAACAACGACAGTATTACCCCTTATATTTTATTTGATGACGACTGATGAAAAACGACAATGTTACCCCTTACGTTGTTTTTCACGAAAAAAACAACAGTGTTACCCCTTTGATTTTATTTGATGACGACGGATAAAAAATAACAGTGTTACCCCTTATGTTTTTAAATGCACTATATTTGCCCAGCAAGGAGGAGCTGGGGATCGTACAACCAACCATTAAGTTTCAAGACAACTGCTCTACCTCCTGAGCTAAGCCGCCCGTTCTTTGATAATAAATGACAGTGTCAAATCTTATTATTTATTTGATGACGGCCCATAAAAAACGACAGTGTTACCCCTTATGTTTTTTTTGATAAAAAACGAAAGTGTTACCCCTTATGTTTTTTTTGATGACGGCCGATAAAAAACGACAGTGTTACCCCTTATGTTTTTTTTGATGACGGCCGATAAAAAACGACAGTGTTACCCCATACGTTTTATTCGATGACAGCCGATAAGAAATCGACAATTTTACCCCTTGTTTTATTTGATGGCGACTGATAAAAAACGATACGTTTTAGTCGATGACGGCCGATGAAAAATCGACAATGCTCCCCCTTATGATTTAATTGATGAGGACTGTCAAAAATGACAGTGTTACCCCTTATGTTTTATTTCATAAACAACGACAGTATTACCCCTTATGTTTTTTTTGATAAAAAACGACAGTGTTACCCCTTATGTTTTTTTTGATAACGGCCGATAAAAAACGACAGTGTTACCCCCTATGTTTTTTTTGATGACGGCCGATAAAAAACGACAGTGTTACCCCTTATGTTATTTTTTGATAAAAAACGACAGTGTTACCCCTTATGTTTTTTTTGATGACGGCCGATAAAAAAACGACAGTGTTACCCCCTATGTTTTTTTTGATGACGGCCGATAAAAAACGTCAGTGTTACCCCTTATGTTTTTTTTGATGACGGCCGATAAAAAACGACAGTGTTACCCCTTATGTTTTTTTTGATGACGGCCAATAAAAAACGACAGTGTTACCCCTTATGTTTTTTTTCATGAGAAAAACTACAGTATTACCCCTTATGTTTTAATTGAGGACGGACGATAAACAACGACAGTGTTACCCCTTAAGTTTTATTAAATAAAAAAAGACAGTGTTACCCCTTATGTTTTATTTGATGACGACTGATGAAAAACGACAGTGTTACCCCTTATGTTTTTTTTCAAAAAAAAGACAGTGTTACCCCTTATGTTTTATTTGATGACGACTGATAAAAAATGGCAGTGGTACCCCTTACGTTTTATTCGATGACGGCCGATGAAAAATCGACAGTGCTATCCTTTATGTTTTAATTGATGAGGACTGATAAAAAACGACAGTGGTACCACTTATGTTTTATTTGATGACGACTAATGAAAAACGACAGTGTTAACCCTTATGTTTTTTTTGATGACGGCCAATAAAAAACGACAGTGTTACCCCTTACGTTTTATTAAATAAAAAAAGACAGTGTTACCCCTTATGTTTATTTGATGACGACTGATGAAAAACGACAGTGTTACCCCTTATGTTTTTTTTCATGAGAAAAACGACAGTATTACCCCTTATGTTTTAATTGAGGACGGACGATAAACAACAACAGTGTTACCCCTTATGTTTTTTTTGATAAAAAACGACAGTGTTACCCCCTATGTTTTTTTTGATGACGGCCGATAAAAAACGACAGTGATACCCCTTATGTTTTTTTTGATGACGGCCGATAAAAAACGACAGTGTTACCCCTTATGTTTTTTTGATGACGGCCGATAAAAAACGACAGTGTTACCCCCCTTGTTTTTTCTGATGACGGCCGATAAAAAACAACAGTGTTACCCCTTGTGTTTTTTTTGATAAAAAAGGACAGTGTTACCCCTTATGTTTTTTTTGATGACGGCCGATAAAAAACGACAGTGTTACCCCTTATGTTTTTATTGATGACGGCCGATGAAAAACGACAGTGTTACCCCCTATGTTTTTTTTTATGACGGCCGATTTTTTTTTGATGACGGCCGATAAAAAACGACAGTGTTACCACTTATGTTTTTTTTGACAAAAAACGACAATGTTACCCCTTATGTTTTTTTTGATGACGGCCGATATAAAACCCCTTATGTTTTTTTTGATGACGGCCGATAAAAAACGACAGTGTTACCCCTTTTGTTTTTTTTGATGACGGCCGATAAAGAACGACAGTGTTACCCCTTACGTTTTTCATGATGACGGCCGATAAAAAAAAGACAGTGTTACCCCTTATGTTTTTTTTCATGAGAAAAACAACGGTATTACCCCTTATGTTTTAATTGAGGACGGACGATAAACAACGACAGTGTTACCCCTTAAGTTTTATTACATAAAAAAAGACAGTGTTACCCCTTATGTTTTATTTGATGACGACTGATGAAAAACGACAGTGTTACCCCTTATGTTTTTTCAATTACACTTGATATCTGATCTGTTCCATTTTTTTTTAAGTCTTGACGTAGATGTTGCCTTATGTTTTGTTTGATGACGTTTGATGACGACTGATAAAAAACGACAGTGTTACCCCTTATGTTCTTTTCATGAAAAAAACGTTGTTATGTTTTTTTTTTTTACCCCTTACGTTTTATTAAATAAAAAAAGACAGTGTTACCCCTTATGTTTTATTTGATGACGACTGATGAAAAACGACAGTGTTACCCCTTATGTTTTTTTTCATGAGAAAAACAACGGTATTACCCCTTATGTTTTAATTGAGGACTTGACGATAAACAACGACAGTGTTACCCCTTAAGTTTTATCACATAAAAAAAGACAGTGTTACCCCTTATGTTTTGTTTGATGACGACTGATAAAAAACGACAGTGTTACCCCTTATGTTCTTTTCATGAAAAAAACGTTGTTATGTTTTTTTTCATGAAAAAAACGACAGTGTTACCCCTTATGTTTTATTTGATGACGACTGATGAAAAACGACAGTGTTACCCCTTTTGTTTTTTTTCATGAAAAACACGACAGTGTTACTCCTTTGATTTTATTTGATGACGACGGATAAAAAACGACAGTGTTACCCCTTATGTTTTATTTCATGAGAAAAACGAAAGTATTACCCCTTATGTTTTATTTGATGACGGCCGATAAAAAACGACAGTGTTATCCCTTACGTTTTTTTTGATGACGGCCGATAAAAAACGACAGTGTTACCCCTTATGTTTTTTTTGATGACGGCCGATAAAAAACGACAGTGTTACCCCTTATGTTTTTTTTGATGACGGCCGATAAAAAGCGACAGTGTTACCCCTTATGTTTTTTTTGATAAAAAACGACAGTGTTACCCCTTATGTTTTTTTTGATGACGGCCGATAAAAAACGACAGTGATACCCCTTATGTTTTTTTTGACGACGGCCGATAAAAAACGACAGTGTTACCCCTTAAGTTTTATTACATAATAAAAGACAGTGTTACCCCTTATGTTTTGTTTGATGACGACTGATAAAAAATGACAGTGTTACCCCTTATGTTCTTTTCATGAAAAAAACGTTGTTATGTTTTTATTTTTTACCCCTTACGTTTTATTAAATAAAAAAAGACAGTGTTACCCCTTATGTTTTATTTGATGACGACTGATGAAAAACGACAGTGTTACACCTTATGTTTTTTTTCATGAGAAAAACAACGGTATTACCCCTTATGTTTTAATTGAGGACGGACGATAAACAACGACAGTGTTACCCCTTAAGTTTTATTACATAAAAAAAGACAGTGTTACCCCTTATGTTTTGTTTGATGACGACTGATAAAAAACGACAGTGTTACCCCTTATGTTCTTTTCATGAAAAAAACGTTATGTTTTTTTTCATGAAAAAAACGACAGTGTTACCCCTTATGTTTTATTTGATGACGACTGATGAAAAACGACAATGTTACCCCTTATGTTTTTTTTCATGAGAAAAACGACAGTGTTACCCCTTATGTTTTTTTTGATGACGGCCAATAAAAAACGACAGTGTTACCCCTTACGTTTTATTAAATAAAAAAAGACAGTGTTACCCCTTATGTTTTATTTGATGACGACTGATGAAAAAAGACAGTGTTACCCCTTATGTTTTTTTTCATGAGAAAAACTACAGTATTACCCCTTATGTTTTAATTGAGGACGGACGATAAACAACAACAGTGTTACCCCTTAAGTTTTATTACATAAAAAAAGACAGTGTTACCCCTTATGTTTTGTTTGATGACGACTGATAAAAAACGACAGTGTTACCCCTTATGTTCTTTTCATGAAAAAAACGTTGTTATGTTTTTTTTTTTTACCCCTTACGTTTTATTAAATAAAAAAAGACAGTGTTACCCCTTATGTTTTATTTGATGACGATTGATGAAAAACGACAGTGTTACCCCTTATGTTTTTTTTCACGAGAAAAACAACGGTATTACCCCTTATGTTTTAATTGAGGACGGACGATAAACAACGACAGTGTAACCCCTTAAGTTTTATTACATAAAAAAAGACAGTGTTACCCCTTATGTTTTGTTTGATGACGACTGATAAAAAACGACAGTGTTACCCCTTATGTTCTTTTCATGAAAAAAACGTTATGTTTTTTTTCATGAAAAAAACGACAGTGTTACCCCTTATGTTTTATTTGATGACGACTGATGAAAAACGACAATGTTACCCCTTATGTTTTTTTTCATGAGAAAAACGACAGTGTTACCCCTTATGTTTTTTTTGATGACGGCCAATAAAAAACGACAGTGTTACCCCTTACGTTTTATTAAATAAAAAAAGACAGTGTTACCCCTTATGTTTTATTTGATGACGACTGATGAAAAAAGACAGTGTTACCCCTTATGTTTTTTTTCATGAGAAAAACTACAGTATTACCCCTTATGTTTTAATTGAGGACGGACGATAAACAACAACAGTGTTACCCCTTAAGTTTTATTACATAAAAAAAGACAGTGTTACCCCTTATGTTTTGTTTGATGACGACTGATAAAAAACGACAGTGTTACCCCTTATGTTCTTTTCATGAAAAAAACGTTGTTATGTTTTTTTTTT
>NC_044066.1:9546832-9594332 GCF_902167405.1 Gadus morhua | reverse complement strand
ATGACGGCCGATAAAAAAACGACAGTGTTGCCCCTTGTGTTTTTTTGATAAAAAACGACAGTGTTACCCCTTATGTTTCTTTTGATGACGGCCGATAAAAAATAACAGTGTTACCCCTTATGTTTGATTTGATAAAAAACGACAGTGTTACCCCTTTTGTTTTTTTTGATGACGGCCGATAAAAAAACGACAGTGTTACCCCTTATGTTTTTTTTGATAAAAAACGACAGTGTTACCCCTTTTGTTTTTTTTGATGACGGCCGATAAAAAACGACAGTGTTGCCCCTTATGTTTTTTTTGATGACGGCCGATAAAAAACGACAGTGTTACCCCTTATGTTTTTTTTGATAAAAAACTACAGTGTTACCCCTTACGTTTTATTTGTTTGCGGGCAATAAAACAACAACAGTGTTGCCCCTTACGTTTTATTTGATGACTGGAAATAAAAAACAACAGTGTTACCCCTTGTGTTTTTAATTGTACTATAATTGCCCAGCAAGGATGTTCTGGGGATCGAACAACCTACTTTTACGTTTCAGGACATTACTCTACCTCCTGAGCTAACCCGCCCGATCCTTGATAATAAACGACAGTGTCACATCTTGTAATTTATTTGATGACGGCCCATAAAAAACGACAGTGTTACCCCTTATGTTTCTTTTTATAAAAAACGACAGTGTTACCCCTTATGTTTTTTTTGATGACGGCCGATAAAAAACGACAGTGTTACCCCTTATGTTTTTTTTGATGACGGCCGATAAAAAACGACAGTGTTACCCCTTATGTTTTTTTTGATGACGGACGATAAAAAACGACAGTGTTACCCCTCATGTTTTTTTTGATGACGGCCGATAAAAAACAACAGTGTTACCCCTTATGTTTTATTTGATAAAAAACGACAGTGTTACCCCTTTTGTTTTTTTTGATGACGGCCGATAAAAAACGACAGTGTTACCCCTTATGTTTTTTTTGATGACGGCCGATAAAAAACGACAGTGTTACCCCTTATGTTTTTTTTGATAAAAAACGACAGTGTTACCCCCTTTGTTTTTTTTCATGACGGTCGATAAAAAACGACAGTGTTACCCCTTATGTTTTTTTTGATGACGGCCGATAAGAAACGACAGTGTTACCCCTTATGTTTTTTTTGATAAAAAACGACAGTGTTCCTTATGTTTTATTTGATAAAAAACGACAGTGTTACCCCTTTTGTTTTTTTTGATGACGGCCGATAAAAAACGACAGTGTTACCCCTTTTGTTTTTTTTGATGACGGCCGATAAAAAACATCAGTGTTAACCCTTACGTTTTATTTGATGAATGGGAATAAAAAACAACAGCGTTACCCCTTATGTTTTTTTTGATAAAAAACGACAGTGTTACCCCTTTTGTTTTCTTTGATGACGGCCGATAAAAAACGACAGTGTTACCGCTTATGTTTTTTTTGATGACGGCCGATAAAAAACGACAGTGTTACCCCTTATGTTTTTTTTGATGACGGCCGATAAAAAATGACAGTTACGTTTTATTTGCTGACGGGCAATAAAACAACAACAGTGTTACCCCTTACGTTTTATTTGATGACTGGGAATAAAAAACAACAGTTTTACTACTTATGTTTTTAATTGTACTATATTTGCTCAGCAATGATGAGCTGGGGATCGAACAACCAACCTCTACGTTTCAGGACATTGCTCTACCGCCAGAGCTAAGCCACCCGATCCTTGATAATAAACGACAGTGTCACATCTTATTATTTATTTGATGACGGCCCATAAAAAACGACAGTATTACCCCTTATGTTTCTTTTTATAAAAAACGACAGTGTTACCCCTTATGTTTTTTTTGATGACGGCCGACAAAAAACGACAGTGTTACCCCTTATGTTTTTTTTGATGACGGCCGATAAAAAACGACAGTGTTACCCCTTATGTTTTTTTTGATGACGGCCGATAAAAAGCGACAGTGTTACCCCTTATGTTTTTTTTGATAAAAAACGACAGTGTTACCCCTTATGTTTATTTTGATGACGGCCGATAAAAAACGACAGTGATACCCCTTATGTTTTTTTTGACGACGGCCGATAAAAAACGACAGTGTTACCCCTTATGTTTTTTTTGATAAAAAACGACAGTGTTACCCCTTACGTTTTATTTGTTGACGGGCAATAAAACAACAACAGTGTTACCCCTTACGTTTTATTTGATGACTGGGAATAAAAAACAACAGTGTTACCCCTTGTGTTTTTTTTGATGACGGCCGATAAAAAACAACAGTGTTACCCCTTACGTTTTATTTGTTGACGGGCAATAAAACAACAACAGTGTTACACCTTACGTTTTATTTGATGACTGGGAATAAAAAACAACAGTGTTACCCCTTGTGTTTTTTTTGACAAAAAACGACAGTGTTACCCCTTATGTTTTTTTTGATGACGGCCGATAAAAAACAACAGTGTTCCCCCTTATGTTTTTTTTGATAAAATACGACAGTGTTGCCCCTTTTGTTTTTTTTCATGACGGTCGATAAAAAACGACAGTGTTACCCCTTATGTGTTTTTTGATAAAAAACGACAGTGTTCCTTATGTTTTTTTTGATAAAAAAACGAGTGTTACCCCTCATGTTTTTTTTGATGACGGCCGATAAAAAACAACAGTGTTACCCCTTATGTTTTATTTGATAAAAAACGACAGTGATACCCCTTTTGATTTTTTTGATGACGGCCGATAAAAAACGACAGTGTTACCCCTTATGTTTTTTTTGATGACGGCCGATAAAAAACGACAGTGTTACCCCTTACGTTTTATTTGTTGACGGGCATTAAAACAACAACAGTGTTACCCCTTACGTTTTATTTGATGACTGGGAATAAAAAACAACAGTGTTACCCCTTATGTTTTTAATTGTACTATAATTGCCCAGCAAGGATGAGCTGCGGATCGAACAACCAACCTCTACGTTTCAGGATATTGCTCTACCTCCTAAGCTAAGCCGCCCGATCCTTGATGATAAACGACAGTGTCACATCTTATTATCTATTTGATGACGGCCCATAAAAAACGACAGTGTTACCCCTTATGTTTCTTTTTATAAAAAACGACAGTGTTACCCCTTATACTTTTTTTGATGACGGCCGATAAAAAACGACAGTGTTACCCCTTATGTTTTCTTTGATGACGGCCGATAAAAAACGACATTGTTACCCCTTATGTTTTTTTTGATGACGGCCGATAAAAAGCGACAGTGTTACCCCTTATGTTTTTTTTGATAAAAAACGACAGTGTTACCCCTTATGTTTTTTTTGATGACGGCCGATAAAAAACGACAGTGATACCCCTTATGTTTTTTTTGACGACGGCCGATAAAAAACGACAGTGTTACCCCTTATGTTTTTTTTGATAAAAAACGACAGTGTTACCCCTTACGTTTTATTTGTTGACGGGCAATAAAACAACAACAGTGTTACCCCTTACGTTTTATTTGATGACTGGGAATAAAAAACAACAGTGTTACCCCTTGTGTTTTTTTTGATAAAAAACGACAGTGTTACCCCTTATGTTTTTTTTGATGACGGCCGATAAAAAACAACAGTGTTACCCCTTATGTTTTTTTTGATAAAAAACGACAGTGTTACCCCTTTTGTTTTTTTTCATGACGGTCGATAAAAAACGACAGTGTTACCCCTTATGTTTTTTTTGATGACGGCCGATAAAAAACGACAGTGTTACCCCTTATGTTTTTTTTGATAAAAAACAACAGTGTTACCCCTTTTGTTTTTTTTGATGACGGCCGATAAAAAACGACAGTGTTACCCCTTATGTTTTTTTTGATGACGGCCGATAAAAAACGACACTGTTTCCCCTCATGTTTTTTTTGATAAAAAACGACAGTGTTGCCCCTTATGTTTTTTTTGATGACGGCCGATAAAAAACAACAGTGTTACCCCTTATGTTTTTTTTGATGACGGCCGATAAAAAACGACACTGTTACCCCTTATGTTTTTTTTGATAAAAAACGACAGTGTTACCCCTTACGCTTTATTTGTTGACGGGCAATAAAACAACAACAGTGTTACCCCTTACGTTTTATTTGATGAATGGGAATAAAAAACAACAGTGTTACCCCTTGTGTTTTTTTTGATAAAAAACGACAGTGTTACCCCTTATGTTTTTTTTGATGACGGCCGATAAAAAGCAACAGTGTTTCCCCTTATGTTTTTTTTGATAAAAAACGACAGTGTTACTCCTTTTGTTTTTTTTGATGACGGCCGATAAAAAACGACAGTGTTACCCCTTATGTTTTTTTTGATGACGGCCGATAAAAAACGACAGTGTTACCCCTTAGGTTTTTAATTGTACTATAATTACCCAGCAAGGAGGAGCTGGGGATCGAACAACCAACCTTAACGTTTCAGGACATTGCTCTACCTCCTGAGCTATGCCACCCGATCCTTCATAATAAACGAGAGTGTCAAATCGGCCCATAAAAAACGACAGTGTTACCCCTTATGTTTCTTTTTATAAAAAACGACAGTGTTACCCCTTATGTTTTTTTTGATGACGGCTGATAAAAAACGAGTGTTACCCCTTTTGTTTTTTTAAATAAGAAAAGACAGTGTTGCACCTTATGTTTTAATTGAGGACGGACGATAAACAACGACAGTGTTACCCCTTAAGTTTTATTACATAAAAAAATACAGTGTTACCCCTTATGTTTCATTTGATGACGACTGATAAAAAACGACAGTGGTACCCCTTACGTTTTATTCGTTGGCGGCCAATAAAAAACGACAGTGTTACCCCTTACGTTTTATTAAGTAAAAAAAGACAGTGTTACCCCTTATGTTTTATTTGATGACGACTGATGAAAAACGACAGTGTTACCCCTTATGTTTTATTTGATGACGACTGATGAAAAACGACAGTGTTACCCCTTATGTTTTTTTTCATAAAAAAAGACAGTGTTACCCCTTATGTTTTATTTGATGAAGACTGATAAAAAACGACAGTGGTACCCCTTACGTTTTATTCGATGACGGCTGATGAAATATCGACAATGCTACCCCTTATGTTTTAATTGATGAGGACTGATAAAAAACGACAGTGGTACCCCTTATGTTTTATTTGATGACGACGGATGAAAAACGACAGTGTTACCCCTTATGTTTTTTTTCATGAAAAAAACGACAGTGTTACTCCTTTGATTTTATTTGATGACGACGGAAAAAAAACGACAGTGTTACCCCTTATGTTTTATTTCATGAGAAAAACGACAGCATTACCCCTTATGTTTTATTTGATGACGACTGATGAAAAACGACAGTGTTACCCCTTATGTTTTTTTTCATGAAAAAAACGACAGTGTTAACCCTTATGTTTTATTTCATGAGAAAAACGACAGTATTACCCCTTATGTTTTATTTGATGACGACTGATGGAAAACGACAGTGTTACCCCTTATGTTTTTTTTCATGAAAAAAACGACATTGTTACTCCTTTGATTTTATTTGATGACGACGGATAAAAAACGACAGTATTACCCCTTATGTTTTATTTCATGAAAAAAACGACATTGTTACCCCTTCGATTTTATTTGATGACGACTGATAAAAAACAACAGTGTTACCCCTTACGTTTTAGTCGATGACGGCCGATGAAAAATCGACAATGCTACCCCTTATGTTTTAATTGATGAGGACTGATAAAAAACGACAGTGGTACCCCTTATGTTTTATTTGATGACGACTGATGAAAAACGACAGTGTTACCCCTTATGTTTTTTTTCATGAAAAAAACGACAGTGTTACTCCTTTGATCTTATTTGATGACGACGGAAAAAAAACGACAGTGTTACCCCTTATGTTTTATTTCATGAGAAAAACGACAGCATTACCCCTTATGTTTTATTTGATGACGACTGATGAAAAACGACAGTGTTACCCCTTATGTTTTTTTTCATGAAAAAAACGACAGTGTTAACCCTTATGTTTTATTTCATGAGAAAAACGACAGTATTACCCCTTATGTTTTATTTGATGACGACTGATGGAAAACGACAGTGTTACCCCTTATGTTTTTTTTCATGAAAAAAACGACATTGTTACTCCTTTGATTTTATTTGATGACGACGGATAAAAAACGACAGTATTACCCCTTATGTTTTATTTCATGAAAAAAACGACATTGTTACCCCTTCGATTTTATTTGATGACGACTGATAAAAAACAACAGTGTTACCCCTTACGTTTTAGTCGATGACGGCCGATGAAAAATCGAGAATGCTACCCCTTATGTTTTAATTGATGAGGACTGATAAAAAACGACAGTGGTACCCCTTATGTTTTATTTGATGACGACTGATGAAAAACGACAGTGTTACCCCTTATGTTTTTTTTCATGAAAAAAACGATATTGTTACTCCTTTGATTTTATTTGATGACGATGGATAAAAAACCACAGTGTTACCCCTTATGTTTTATTTCATAAACAACGACAGTATTACCCCTTATGTTTTTTTTGATTACGACTGATGAAAAACGACAGTGTTATGGGCCGTGTCCACCAAAAGCCTTTTTAAAAGGCGGAGCGCCTGTCTGCAATGCATTCTCTATGGCAGGACGCGCAAGCAGCGCGCCTTTTAAAAAGCCGCCCGCGGCGGTTAAACGCTCCGCGCGCCTCGCGCTTTTAGACGCACGCCCCAGTTGAAAACAGTTGAACTTTTGAAGGAAAGCGCTCCACGTCATCTGCGCTTTTTTTCGAACGACCAATCAAAATCGAGGAGGAGGCAAGGCTAAAAGTATCAACAGAACACAAACTGAAACAAACTGAAACATGTCAGACGAAAGTTTAATAACTGCTGTGAGTGAGTGTCCGGTCCTGTACGACCTCACGTTAAAGGTGGTATTGGTACTGCCTCCTGCCACGATTAATGCTGTGGACCCACACTCTCCTCCGGGCAACCACGACAGGCGCAGGGGGATCGTCCGCAACCTCCGCTGCCACGGCAAGAAGCGCTATTAATCTTGCATTCATTTCGCAAATTGTAGGAGCAACCAGAGAGGATGTTCAGGTGTCAGATGCCATATGATGGAGCCAACAGATAGAAGCTGTATATCTGTGGATACAAGCGATGACGCGTATGACGTAAACGAAATACGCTTCTTGCGCCTTTTTTGAGCGGCGCACACAAACGCGTTGAAAGCAGTTCAAGGTGCGCTCTGCCTTTTAAAAAGGCTTTTGGTGGACACGGCCCCTTACCCCTTATGTTTTTTTTCATGAAAAAAACGACAGTGTTACCCCTTTTGTTTTTTTTCACGAAAAAAACGACATTGTTACTCCTTTGATTTTATTTGATGACGACGGATAAAAAACGACAGTGTTACCCCTTACGCTTTATTACATAAAAAAAGACAGTGTTTCCCCTTATGTTTTATTTGATGACGACTGATCTAAAACGACAGTGTTACCCCTTATGTTTTTTTTCATGAAAAAAAAGACATTGTTACTCCTTACGTTTTATTCGATGACAGCCGATAGAAACCGACAATGTTACCCCTTGTTTTATTTGATGACTGATAAAAAACGACATTGTTACCCCTTACGTTTTATTCGTTGGCGGCCGATAAAAAACAGTGTTACCCCTCATGTTTTATTTCATGAAAAAAACAACATTATTACCCCTTCGATTTCATTTGATGACGATGGATAAAACAATGACAGTGTTACCCCTTACGCTTTTTTTTGTTGACGGACGATGAAAAATGACTGTGTTACCCCTTACGTTTTATTCGATGACAGCCGATAAAAAATTGACAATGTTACCCCTTGTTTTATTTGATGACTGATAAAAAACGACATTGTTACCCCTTACGTTTTATTCGTTGGCGGCCGATAAAAAACAGTGTTACCCCTCATGTTTTATTACATAAAAAAAGGAAATGTTACCCCTTACGTTTTATTTGATCACGATGGATAAAACAACGACAGTGTTACCCCTTACGCTTTATTTGATGACGGACGATGAAAAATGACAGTGTTACCCCTTACGTTTTATTTGATGATGGGCAATGAAAAATTTCTGTTACCCCTTATGTTTTATTTTTTGACGGGCAATAAAAAACGACAGTGTTACCCCTTACGTTTTATTCGACGACGGGCGATAAAAAACGACAGTTTTACCCCTTATGTTTTATTTGATAAGAAAAAAGTGTTACCCCTTATGTTTTATTTGATGACAGCCGATAAAAAACAACATTGTTACCCCTTATGTTTTATTTGATAAAAAACGACAGTGTTACCCCTTATGTTTATTTGATCACGGACGATAAAAAACAGGCTTCTCAGTGATGCAGCAGAGAGACCTGGGTTCAATCCTTGCCTAGAGGGCTCTCCATGGAAACCTGAGGTCATCTTGAAGACTAAATGATGCCTTGCGAACAAACGGAAGCCATGACGGTCTAAAAGAGTTGCTCATGTAGAAGTGAATAAACTTTTCAATGTTGAAATGTTGTAGTTCCTGAAAGATTTAGTTGTGGGGAGTCATTAAGTCCAAACATGTCTGTTTGTATGCAAGTCAACAGAGAAAAGTGAAAATAATCTCATTCTGCACATATTTGTCAATGTTCAATCAGGATCTTTTTCCTTGCTTTCCAACCCGCCTTACGAAATGGTATGCAAGTATGGTTGCAATAAAAATGGATTAGTTCTTAAATAAATGCCCATTTAGGGACATAACCGTCTTGTGTAACATGTCTCAGTCTAGAGACAGCCCAGCAAGCTAGCGAATTCAGGAAGGTTGTGGTGATGAGATTATTTTCAAACGGAAGATTGTATTTTGCAACCTTTCATGCTTCAAGGACCTGGAACGCTTTGTTTGAGACTCTCCAAATCGGCTAGACACCAGTGCTCACAGTATGAGTGTGCATAATTGACATTAAAATTTACAAGACATCCTTACGTTTCCAAAACGGAAGGTCTCCATAGAGAGGACCCTTGTGGGAGATGAACTCGGTTCTCCATAGCCAAGAACCCAGATGTATTTGATATATATCACATGGCTTTAGACTGGCCCGAACATATTCTTAGAAATGTTCAATGCTCAGAAATCGTGGCACTTGTTGACCGCCTCCCTTAGTTATTTAATCTGATTGGCTGGAGCATGTCAGTATTTAAGAGTTTGGAGTTTCGGGATGAATAGCAACATATTTTTGTGTGGGAAACCATATTTGGTAATTGAAGCAAAGGAGAGAGTGGAGGTGGTTATCTATACATTTTTAATATTTAACATTCTTCAGAAAAAAGACAATCAAAGCACATAATACAGATTCGTATATACAATTTAAAATGTACAATATAATAATTTACTATAACAAGTCATATAATCTGAAAAGAAATATAAAAAAAGGCATTGTAGATTTTCATTCAAACAATATCCATGGCTTCTGGGATGATCCGATGGACTAGAAATGAGTCGGTTGTGATCCAACAGTCACATATTCCTCCACATTTTCATGTACAACAACATAAAACCATATGCATCAAAAAAGCCTGTATCCTCTAAATTAAAATGTTGCAAAGTTATCGATATCCTAACCACCTTATGATCAAAATTGAAATGTTCCAATACTTTTCTATCCATGTAAATCGATTGTTAGAATCGGTCCATTAAACCCTGATTGAGTGACCATCATGTGAAGACAGCATTTGTTATTTGTCCACATTTCCAAACAATTTAGTCTCTTTTGCCTCACACATGGGGGGCCGTTTTTCTTTCCACCATTATAATAATACTTTCAAATCAATAATTGATTAAATTGATTACTCTTTAATACTTTAAATATATGGCAAAACTCCTGAACATAAATTAATCCAGTGGAGTCAACACTCAAGATGAAGTGAATTAACGAATGAATAAACAGTTTTTATCGTTATGTTTGGAAACAACGTAACGAGCTAAAATGCAACAGCGCATAATTTTTAAATCCGTGGTCGTTTCTTGAGAAGGTCAAAGCTCGGACTAATGAGAAGCCAATGCAAACATAGCATAGACCAAGGTAAACAATAAATAAATAGGGTTAGGGTTAGGGCTCAACTTAAGTACAATCAATATCCTTCTTTAAATCGAAACAATAGAGTTGTCTCTTTCTCTTGGCTGGGGATTCTTTTTATGCATAACTATGATTTGGCTTAACAGAAGAAAACATGTCTTTGTCAACTACAAATTCAGCAGTTGAATAACTTAGCGTTGAACTGCCACACATTTCATGTCTTGCGATATTTGCCAAAATGGCTACCACATCTACGCTTTATAATGTTTGCATATAATCTTATTATTCTGTACAGACTATATATTTTTTCTAATGTTAGAAATCATCCTCAAATTATTTAAATGAATGAGTTTTGGAGATGAATAATAAAAGACTCGGTAATGGCTTCACTGCTTCATTAATTATTTCTCCATTAAACGAAGTGAGCAAAGATTCAAATTTCCTTTCTTTTTTTGTATTCCTAAGAAGCCTCTTTTATTATAGCACTGTAAAGAAACTCAAATATTACATTCAGTGTTTTTTAGCGCAACTCTTTCCCTCTTCCTCTCCACCTCTTGGCCCAAGGGATAATTTACATGTTTAACACACTGCAATTCCTCGTTGATATGTGCAATCGCTGGCATTGTTGCAGTTAAAAAAATACAGTTCCCTACTTCTCCACACACACACACACCGATGTTTGTTTTTTTAGGCCACACAAAATATGTCTATTCTCATTACTTTTTCAACGACAAATAATGTCCGGCAACTTCTTGAGGTCTACGTGAGGCGCTCCTTGGATCCTTTGAGTTTCTTTTCCCCTCATCTTCTTCTTCTTCTTCTTATACAAAAAAAAACCTGGTCCCCTTGGAGCGACCCATGTTTAGTGGCACGGGGGGATCTTCAATCGATCTTCGCCGATTGCCTAACCAGACAAAACGTGCAGCAGTCTCTCTCTCCCTCTCTCACCATCTCTCTCTGTCTCATTCTCTCTCTCTGTCCACAGTCACTCTCTCCTTTCCTTCTCCCTATCTCTCTCTGTCACCCTATCTCTCTCTCTCTCTCTCTCTCTCTCTCCCTGTGTCTCCCTATCTCTCTCTCTCTCTCTCTCTCTCTCTCTCTCTCTCCTCCCTGGGTCTCCCTATCTCTCTCTCTCTCTGTCTCCCTATCTCTCTCTCTCTCTCTCTCTCTCTCTCTCTCTCTCTCTCTCTCTCTCTCTCTCTCTCTCTCTCTCTCTCCCTCTCTCTCCCTCTCTCTCTCCCTGTGTCTCCCTATCTCTCTCTCTCTGTCTCTGTCCACAGTCTCTCCAGCGATCAGTTTCCTCACCGCAGGTTGGTGCTGCCGTATGTGTTGCGCTGCACCGAGATGAGCTTCTCGATGCAGGCGGTGCGCGTGTCGTGGAGGGAGCCGTGCAGGGCGCCTCCGCCGCCCGCGCTGTGGAGCGCCCGCGAGAGGTCCTCGCTCTGGCACGACACGTAGGCCATGGTGTCAGTGCGGCTCTGGATGAAGGCGCTGTGCAGCAGCGCCCGGCAGTAGTGGCTCATCTTGTCCACCCGCCGCAGGATCAGGTGGGCCTTCCTGTAGGGGGAGAGAGAGAGAGAGAGAGAGAGAGAGAGAGAGAGAGAGAGAGAGAGAGAGAGAGAGAGAGAGAGAGGGAGAGATGGGTAGTGGGTGAGGGAGAGAGGGAGAGAGGGAGAGGGAGAAAGAGAAAGAGATGCTTTGTTCAGTTCTTGGCATTTATATTTTGTTTTGTACCTTTTTGGTATTGTTTCCTTTTCAAACTGCTTCGGACGTGTAAATGTTTATGTTTTATGTTTTCATGCCAATGAAGCTCAATTGAATGGAACTTCATTGAGGGAGAACACGCGCGAGAGAGAGAGAGCGAGAGACAGCGCGGGAGAGATTAATTACTGTCACAAGCAGTTCTAACGAACAGAGGAGGACTTGGGGAGAGGTTTTGTACCGTACTTGTAATATGGAATTTAAATGAGGGAGAGAGATCGAGTGAGAGAGAGGGAGAGAGATATGGTGGCGATGTTGTAACTTTCACTGTATTCCACAGGCTAGTGTACCCGTACTGCACAAAAAGAAAGGGTAATGCTATTTGTTATGAAGTAGACCACCCTGGTTGAGTCTGGTGAGTCTGTTGCAACAATATAACCCAGAGTGAGGAGGCATTTTTTTCTTCAAACATTGCTCAGATTCTATGAAGTTACTATTAAGTACTCTGGCTAGAGCGGGTTTAAAAAGTCCTGCCAGTCAAGCCCAGTTGGCATGCCTCTCTGTCTTCACAGTACCCTGCATTTAAGCAACATGTGTTCGTACGCACGCACGGCACGCACTCACACGGAAACACATTCATTCATTTATTCCCCTTCCAGCTTACCCTAACTTAGCAACTTATAGGGTTTGTAAATCGCCACGTCACATCGCATTGACCGCCTCCATTTTGGAAGCAGGCACAATGCGATGTTAGTGACTGTAGTAGTGTTGTTTTGGTCATTGTTTAATAATTGATCTTGAATGGATCTTTGTCATTACTCTGAGACATTGTTTTGTTTGAAACTTCCACAGCGTTTCTGATGCGAGAAGTATCACAATATTTTCATTAGCCTCATTTACAGTATATAATCGTCGATTTAGGATTTAACAGCGCTACAACTCTCTCTTGAGTCCTCTCAATATGGCGCAGTATCATTGACCAGAAAATCCCATGATGCACTCTGACGTACGTCAATATGAACTTGGGCTACCTTTGTAGCAGGCAGCCGGGTTTTTAGTGTACAGTCCAAACACACGGGAGGTGGGAAGAGTGGCGGTAGTGGGTGGTGTTGTGGGTGGTGTGTGTGTGTGTGTGTGTGGCGGGGGGGGGGGGGTTGAATTCCATCTGGTAGGGTAGGCCCGTGTCTGCCAAGCATCAGCATCTGTCTTTAGTTAAGCAGAGTACAGATAACATTTATTTGCAGAAAATAACAGAAGGAACATTTTCCTGCTTCCCCGAAAATTCCTTATGTCTCGAGCGGCTAAACTGCAAACAGATGATTAAGGGGTTGAAACAATCATGTTAAATGTCAGGAGGATGATAATGGTGAAAATTGGGGGGAAATTTGTAAATGAGCGGAGTCTTTTCACAGGGGGAGCCCCATCCGCATGTGTGTGCTTTTGTTTAATCATAATCTTAAAAGTTGCTACTGATTCAGTTTGTGTTTTTAAATGCATCTGGGTAGTTTGCGTGGGTTTATGTGGTTGAATCCGTTTTTACGTGCGCAAAGAGAGACGAGGATACAGACGGATAACAAGCAATTCAGTTGGGAGTTTGAAGTCCCGAAGGTGTGTTTCAGTACATAGACATTACTAGACACGGGGGGAGTCTCTCTCTCTCTCTCTCTCTCTCTCTCTCTCTCTCTCTCTCTCTCTCTCTCTCTCTCTCTCTCTCTCTCTCTCTCTCTCTCTCTCTCTCTCTCTCTCTCTCTCTCTCTCTCTCTCTCTCTCTCTCTCTCTCTCTCTCTCTCTCTCTCTCTCTCTCTCTCTCCCCTCTCCCCCCTCCCCTCCCCGAGGAGGAGTGCTGACTCTGCCCGGGTTTCACTTGGCCATTCTGTTACCTTTTAAAAGGCACCACCAATAGCGCTGGCTCGTATATTACCCCAACGAGGCAAAAAGCTGCCAACTCCATGCAGTAAATAACCCCGCCGTCTCTCTGATCCAAATGCCTTCCCCAGAGTCCACCAGCCCAGCCAACCTCTGAGGTATCGGTGCCCCCACCGAGCCCCTCAGCCTCCTGGTCAGAGCCACCACACCCACCCACTGTGGTGGTCCATCCATCATCCTCGTCGTCCCACCGACCAGCCTGTAAGACGACTGCTCTGAGGCGAGAGGGCCCGACGGCGCCCTCTGATCCTGGCTGGCCGTGGCGTTGCCCCCTTCGTTCGTTTGTTTTTTGTGTTCAAACGAGTTCAACCGTTTCTTCTTCTCCCTTCTTCTCTCGCTCGTTTCTTTGTTTTTTTTTTGCGGTGGCTGGCAGGGCGCTGGTGTTGTACGTGTCATGGTTAAGACTCCTGTGTGTGTGTGTGTGTGTGTGTGCGTGTGTGCGCGTGTGTGTGTGTGCGTGTCCACACTCGGGTAAACAAGCGGCGGTCGCGGGGGGGTCGGTGGTCGTGTTTGCTGAGTCACACTCGCGGAGCGTCGCTGGGAAGTGTGTGGCGGTGTTATGTTGTGTGGTGTGTGCGTGTGCGTGTGTGCGCGTGTGTGTGCCAGTCTGCGTGTGTGTGTGTTGGCGGCAAGGGGTGGTGGGGGTGTGCGGGGGGCTCTCACTGCTGAAGCTCTTTATGAGAACGAGGAGGAAATGGACTTGGAAGTCGAGTTGTTTTAGTTGACTATGGAGTTTAGTGTTTGGTTTGGCCCTTGTTTGAGTGAGTGAGAGGGACGTGGGGATGGGGGGGGGGGGGGGTTCTGGCATCGCCCGTGGTTACTTGAGAAGTGGCCCCCCCTCCTTGGCGGCCAGAGGCGCGTGATCCTACCTGATCCTCGGTTGTCCCGCGAGGGGCGGCCTGCCGGGGACATACCAGAGGGACGTGTTGCGGAACGGACCGCGCTGAGATCCTGCTCTGCTGAGGAATCGCATCGCTGGGGGGGGGGGGCCTCGTAGACGTCGAGACGTGGTATGCGACGGGACAATAATAGCGCCGATAAATACGTTCCTGTCAAGACTCTTAGTGGCGGAAGACCTACTGCTGGTTCCGCAGGCCAGATCAATCAATCAATCATCCGTTTCCGTGAATCAATACGTGGTCCATCCTATTTTTGTTCTATTTACATTCAGCGGGGAAAGGCTTGGGTGTTTTGGACGGCGCACACGAGACACCGAAGAAAGGGGAAACTCTTTGGCCCCCCAACCACAGAATTAGTCTTGTCCCTAGTGTTAAGAAATAACTAATACAATAGACTACATTCTCTCTCTTTGCCGGGGGTAACTCAATGCTTCGGGCTAACACACTGTATTGCTCTCTGTAGAGAACTGTCAGTAAGCTCCAGAGAAGCAGTTGGTATGCCCTTGCAAAAAAAAGTGAGGTGAGCTCCTCTGGTCCTGTTACTTATTCAGTAAAAGGATATATATATAAATATATCAATAAAAAGATGAATGAAAAGGGAATAATAACACAAGGATGAAAACACATGACATCATGCACTGCGGTTGGGGAGATTTATGTCCTTATGGAGATGGCACTACTGTGGAACAAACCGCGTCATGATCTGGGGTCTCACGACACCCAGCTATTCTTCACCGTTTGGTCTTTGATTTAACTTTATATGGAAAGGATTCACAGAGGAGGCCTAAACCAATACCCAACCGACCACGGTATGTGTGTGCGTGTGCGCCTGAATCAGTGCGTGTGTATTTGTCTGTGTGTGTGTGTTTTGTGTGCGCCTGTATCTGTGTGTGTGTTGGAGTGTGTGTTGCTTGTCTCAATGTCGGACATTGCGACACACACACATACACACACACACACACACACACACACACACACACACACAGACACACACACAAGCCTATTCGTGCAACGGTGTCCAGGTAGAGGTTAACACAAAAGAACATCAAAAAATGGCACGACTTGTTTACCACATTCCAGCATTCCCTCACCAAAAGCCAACAAGGGGTAGCTGACACGGAACCGGGACAATCTGGTTGGGGAATCTTGGCGCGCCGGCGGGAACCCAGACATGCATCTAGTCAGAGAGCTCGCCCTCCCTCTCTCCTTTTCTCTATATATCTCTCCCTCACGGCCCGCTGCCAAACTGCTGCTCTGGTTTGACAATCGCGGTGGAACCCGAGTGCGGAGAGATGCAGAGGCACAAGGAGGAGGTGGATGAGATCTTTAAATAAACATCCAAGGAAGGAAAGACAAACAAAACATTACAGACCAAATGGGTAGAATCCACCAACCTCCCCCCCCCCCCCCCCCCCCCCCCCGCCCCCTTGAAACTGAGCACGACTGCACATTGCAGAGCCCAGACTTAATACTGACCAGAAATGTAGCCGATGAAACAAACAACGGTTACAACGCTGTGATCTCTCTCCCTCTTTCTCTCCCTCCCTCCGTCCCCCTACCTCCCTCGCTCCCTCTCTCAGAGACAGCGTCCAACTTCGTGATGGTGAACAGGCACGGTGGGAACAGGAAACATTTGACGGGAATTAGGACCTGGCTGCCACCTGCAGCTGAAAAAGTACGTTCCAATCACATTCATAAGTCCGATCGCGGGCCGTCCTGGGATTACCAGTGGGGGGGGGGGTTTAACAGCATTATTCTGTTGTGGTCTTCCACAGCCGGGAAACGCTGTTGGCTGCAGGATGGAGGCCGTTGGACTGCCGCGGTTGTGTTCCTCTGCCACGTTCTGGGGTCTCACGCTAAGGGGTCTCAGGCTGATGGACTGGGGTCTCACGCTAAGGGGTGTCGGGCTGAAGGAGTCTCATGCTGAAGGCCTAGGGGTCTTACGCTAAGGGGGTCTCATGCTGAAGGCCTAGGGTCTCACGCTAAGGGGGTCTCATGCTGAAGGCATGGGGTGTCACCTTAAAGGGGTCTCACGCAAAGGCCTGGGGTCTCACCCTAAAGGGGTCTCAGGCTGAAGACCTGGAAGGACGGTGCTCAGTGTTTCGCATTGAAGTGACCCAGGGCCAGGTCGTATAAACCAACCAATGCTCAACCTACACCATGGCTATAGCTCATTAATGCGTTCCCAGTGAACAATCTGCCTGTTCCCCCATAGGGGGACAAAAGAGGCCGGGATTGACCTCACAAGTACTGTTGCTTAAAACCTGCGTGATATTGGAAAACCAAACTCTTTTTGTTTTTTTAATTTGTTGAACGCGAGCCACTTTGAAATGCAATCCACTCCGTTATTCGGAATTCCACTCTGTGCTCCTAATGGGAGAAAATAAAGGCGCCCCTGCTGGGTTCATCCAAATACCGTTCGACTTTTCATTGTATTTTAATCAAAACAAGAAGCTGCAGAAGCCCACGCTTCATGCGTCTTCCCAGAATGACATTTACCTCCATCCAGAGTGACAGCTGATGCCCAGTGCGCGTTGCGCTTGCCGTTCTTCCCCTGTTGTCGTGACGACCCCGTTCAAGAGCCATGCCGACCTCCCCGGTCGAGGGGCGAGGACTTAGCGTACACATGTTTGTCTTGCTGGAACACAGCCTTGTTGCTCTAGTTTGTCTCAGGGATACAAACAGTTTGAGCGTTTCCACATAAACGGTCGCTCAGGGTTATTTTGTGTGCGCGTCTGGAAGTTGGTACCGGACGATTTCGAGTCGAACGCGAGGGAGTTCATCAGTCAGGATACTTTCTACAAATTAATGTTCTGAGCAATTATCGATTGCATTGAAATAATGATCTGCTTCAAATATATTACATGGAGTACACATTTATTTATTTATAAATATAAATAAATGAATGTGTACTCTATGCACACTGCTTCAGTGCATATAGATATATAAAAATAAATATATAGATAAATAAATACATAGATAAATATTTGCAGTGTGTTTAAAGTGTATATGGCTTGTGTGGGAGTGGACCTGGATAGGCCGAATTGTCAATCAAATATGTGTAGAATATCTCAAAAATGATCTAAATTTTAAAACTTAATAATGTAAATTGTTAATCTGTGTAATAAACAGACAATTAACCTGTACAAATAAAACAGTTTAGGGAGTTGGATCATATCTTTATTTCAACTAACTCATTAAATTAATCTCAAATAGGTTGGATTTCGCATTGCCATCATGCCATGGCTATTGGCAAGGTTTAAACAAAAATGCTATTTAACTAAATACATAAGGTGGGTATTTAAGAGGTATTTAATTGTTAACCCAATAAAGCAATTTATGGTCCTTCCACACATTCTAACGTGCCACTAAATAACTATGATATAAACTACAACTATCAATTACTATTAGTGCTGCTTTCGGCGCATAAAGCTTTAATCGGTTTTCAAAAGATGGGGCCAAACAGTAATGAGGCTTTGTAGTAGTAAATAATAGGGCCCTTTGTCGGAAAGCAGAAGATCTCTACAACCCAAGTCATTTTCCTGCTTCTACGACATTTCAGGGAAGAGGATGTTTCTCGGACATTGAAGAAACTCTCCCCTTACTTGAACCTTTTCACCTCTACCAACCAAAAGCATCACTAGAAATGGGGGTTGTATTGAGGCACAAGGTGTTTTAGATCAGCTCTTATTTCCTAGAATTGGTTTGAAAAATGTGATGACCTACCTGCCTTCTGTGTGAGTGTTTGTGTGTTTGTGCGTGCGTGCATGTGACACGTGTTCCCACCCCATGTTGTGCGTTAACAACGTCATCCAATCAATGAAATCCCAGTTATGAATGTGGCCCATTACCGCCTATGAAACTAGGCTGCTGTCCCCCCCCCCCCCCCCCATCTATTGCTGATAGCCAACCAACAAGAACCGACAGGGAATGCAGTTAATAGGTAATAAAAACAGAGTGACCTTTCAGATTTCCGCCCTCACTTTCCTGGCATTCTATGGTCTCTGCCTAATTAGTTATCATGTCGGATATGGCGGCTTACAGTTATTTAGTCGTGAGGGAAGTTTGAGGCAGAAAGCTGGACATCAGTCGCTACAATCAAATCAATCAGTCTGATACAGTGCTTGACCTACCATTTTTTTTTTTTTCATGCACATAACAAATATTGATGCCATTGAATATTATTATCAGATTCATTTGGTTATTTATTTAAATGAATTCTTCAATTTTGTGACAAATAATGGTCACATGCTGGTAATACACCGGTAGATATAGCTGGATATATTCCTCGCCAGTTAGTGATCAATACCATGAGCAGGTAAACCAGATCAACAGAGAGGTTGAGCTGAATCGGGTCAGCGGATTTGCGAGAAGAGCAACTCAACCTGTAGGCCACGTGAAACAAGATCTCGACGGGAACGGTGTACACATCCTGTGTGCAGGACGGTTAGAACCTGTCTACACATATTAACCAACTACTGGGCTTTTCCCAATACCTGGCTCCTTTTTTAAAACCACGGCCGGATTAAATATCAGACAGAACCCGATCGAAGGGCCTACCGCCATCTCCGCCTTAAAGGTACATGATACGTGTTGTTTTCACATGAAACCTTTATTTTGACATCGAAATAAATAGCGGTATCGGCGTCAACACCTCCACACCCCACCTCGTCCTGCTCACCTGGGGCCGAGTTCGTCCTCGCTGCGCCACACAAAGTCGCCGAACTTCTCGTAGTGGGCGTTGTAGTGGTGCTGCACGCGGTACAGCAGCGGCGGGGGGAGCTCCATCAGCGTGTTGTACGCCGTCTGCTGCTCCTTGCCGCTGGTGTAGCCGTTGTACAGGTTGTACACCTTGTCGGCTATCTCTGCAGGGAGGGAGGGAGGGAGGAGGGAGGGAGGGAGGAATGAGAGGCAAGAGAAAGAGAGGTTGACAGAAGAACAGGAAAGGGTCAGATTACCGGGAATTTAGGGTCCAGCTGTCGTATTACTTATAGCAGAACTTTTTGGGGGGAGCGGGGAGGAGCCTGGGCCGGAAATCAGAAACTGTAAGGGGCGGAGTCATCCCTGGTTTCCTGTTTTGTTATGGAGAGTTCTACTGCAGAAAACTCAGTCGCACGGAGGCTTTCACTAAGGGGATTTAAATGAGGGGATGTCTACATTGGCCAGTCTACACAATGTGGATTTGAAGCATTTACAGACACGTTTTTACAGGTTGCTGACCGTTTGTGTTGGCCAATCACATGCTCACAGATCCCGCCTTCAGTAAATGATTGGTTTGAAATAAATATGTATGAGGTGAAAGAAAGTAAAACATATGTTCACTGAGATTTGAGCTTTAGACTAATTTAGATATTAGTCTAAAGTCTGATTTGAGCGATTACCAGATTACCGGTAACCATATGGAAAAATATATTAGATTAGGTTCTGCATTTGAACAACAAATGCAGTAGCACCAAACCTTTTCTAGCATAAGTAAGGAATAGACCAAGAGGGTTAGTCTTGTTGTTGGTAATAATGGCAGACAGGGATGGTGATAGGGCAGAGAAGAGGCCAAGGTCACTTGTCAACGCTGAAGCTTCAAACATTTGGTTGGATGCTCAGGTAGGTATGGTAGTATACCCTGTTTAGGTAGGTATGGTAGTATTATCTGGGAATTGTACATATATTAATAATCAGTAATTAAAGATATTTGATCATGTTTGAATATCAGTCATGCATTAAAAAAGTTTGAACACGCTTTGAGAATTTTTCACGGACAGTCGCAACACAATCTGAGGGTCAGATAGATAGTGAGTCAAAACTGTACCTTCGGCCCTGCTATCGTCCACCATGGGACAAGACGTCCTCACAGACACGTAGCTGTACTCAGAGTGACCTCCTCGGCTGTCCACAGCATACAGGGTGAACCTGGACAGGGTAGGAAGAGGTACAAAAAAAGATTGGGAAAACATTTAAATAAATCTAGATAGTCTTTTATATTCTTTTTTTATATTTTTTTATCAATACTTATGGAGATCTTGGCATGTGGAGTTCGTGACTTTTGCGTGGGGAGAAGAAAACGGTACCGGCTGGCTGTGTCTCCCGTGAGATATATACATTACGTTAAACGTAGCGGTGGGGAAAGGGAGGTTGGCGGCCGAAGAAAACAAGTCGAGTCCCTCGAAAAACAACGATGGCAACTTTGTGTTCCTAATAGGAAAACATGTCTAGGCTGTGGTGACTCGGGAACACAGAGCCAGGGGCCATGGGAAGTAACAAGGGGGACGACTAGCCACCACAACTGAACAGCTCCGTCAGAGCACCAATATCTGTCCGCCACATCCCCGACATCCGTCTACCGCTGGGGTCGTGGAGAGACAGCACAGCTGCGGCCAATCAGCAATCACTCACCTCGATTCTGCCAGCCAATAAGCTCCCCCGGTTCAATTAAGGTGACCGTGAGGAGGAGGGGGGGGTGGACCGTGGTATACCCCCCCTTTCGTAGAGGCGTCGTCGTAGGTCAAACACAGGTGTCGCTCATCGCGCTAATTACGAGTCGGTTAATTAAAAAGCAGCAGACCCATAATGAGCGTTATGAGCGACACCTGTGTGTGTCCCGTGATGACACCTCAGTGAAAAGGGTTTTTTAATAACGGAACAGAAGGCATTGGTGGTTTTTCGGTGCTGTTTTTGCTGTCCTCACTTACCTATTTCATTCGTTTTTTTGCATATATCAGTAACTAGCACATACAACCAAAATGGTTCATTTATACAGTATATAGGCCTAATAATATTTGCAAATATTACATTTGGTATCAAACCCTTGTAATTCAATTGAATCCAATTGTTTCAAATCAAAACACGGATTTCATTCAAAAGCTTCAATAACCTGATATTCATGACCTACAACAGTACAGCTCGTCAGCTCATTGACAAAACCCAGCGGAGAAGCCTGTGAACCAGCCGCCCATGAAAACTGATTCATGGATACGGACACAGCAGCACGGGCTAGGAGGAAGACTAGTGAAGCGCTTCTGTCTGTGGTACCAGCGGCTGCTCAACGTCTCTGCACAGCATCCAGACGACAACAGAACGCCTGGTGCTCACCCGAGCACATCTCACCGCCCGCCTGGTGCTCCCTCGAAAGCAGGCCTGCCGCAACGAGGACTTGGAAACCCCTTGATGTTCAGAGGACGAGGGCCCGCCGCTGGAGCTGGCCCCCGTGACCATGGCGTCATGCGTCCCCCAGCAGAACCTGTGTCCTCGGCCGCCCTCTGCGGTCCACTCAGCCCACGGCGTCTGGCCCTGCCTGCGCTGCATTACACCAACAACAGTCAGCTCAGACTCTCTTTTTGTCTGTTTGTGTGTGGGTGTGTGTTTTAACTGTGTTGCCGCTGATGGTGGAATCACCAACCTAGCTCCATATGGTCTTCAGAGTCCACCCTTTTGAGCTTATTTTTGTTTTATGAAGGCAAATGAAGACACAGTATTGATTTTGTGATTTTATGGTGGTGTTGAAGGTCGTGTTGACCCGTGACCGTTGACCATTTTGATGACCTTCTCCAGATGTCGCAAACTTAAATCCAAGGTATTTCTTTGAGAAGAGATTGTACTAGTGCTGCTCGCAAAAAATCGTATCCCTTCATCATGCACAACGGTCTTTCTCGGTTGGGGAATCCAAACAAACTTGTTTTGCATGACTGTAACAAGTGTGAAAACACTGTGGTCAGGATGCAAGTTTTTCCTTTCCCTCGCTCGCCTTAGGTACACTTGAGACAAACATTGAAACCGAAACGTGTACACACATACTACAATCACATGTAAATGAATTGAAGGATTTTCTTTGACAATCCCCCCCCCCCACCATCACCCAAAAGTTTTTCTTTGTTTCTCTCCAAAATGTGTTATGTGCAACATGTAATTTTGAATTCCTCCCCCCTTTGTTTGAAAAAAGCTTGTTCAATGTCGCTGAGTGATTGTTTTGTTTGTAATATGGCCCCGTCAGGACATTGCTCACATACTTTGTCTGCTCTTGTTATTCATCAGGATACATGCGGTACCCAGAAGAGAAAACCTCACGAAAGACGTAGGGGCCCCCGAAATGCCGTCCCCAGGCTTTCGCCGTCTCCTTTTGCCCAGCAAAACAATGCTGGCGTTACTTAGCCCTCACGCTGTTTGGATTACATGGCCTCAGCGCTGCCAGGGGATAGAGAGTCAGGGGCAGGAGAAGAGAGGAAGAGATCGTGAGGACGAGGATGTGGGGGGGGGGGGGGGGGGGGGGGGGGGGGCGGGCGGGCGGGAAGACGTGTAGGGGAGGAGGACTGGTTGGGATATTAATCAGGGGCAATTTGTTTTGCGAGTTTGAGTTTAGGCCCGGCAAGCACAGGTTCACTGTTTTGATCTTTCTGGTTCGGGATGCTTCTGAAAAGGGGATCAGCATCATCAGCATCGTTCACCTTCCGTGACTTCAGATCCGGAGATGCATATCAAAACATCAGATAAGGAACGCCGACAAGAATGCGACATATGGGTCAAATAGGCAACAGGGGAAAAAAAACAAAAGAAGCTTGTGCAACTACTAGTGGTTTTCGGTTCGTTCTCTCCCCAAAAAAAAAATAGGTATTCTCTTTCGCCAAGGGTACAATTTTACAGACGTTCACGCCAACCCCCCAACTCGGATGACTGTTGATGAAGTTCTTCCACCGAGACCCGGGCACACACACACATACACACACACACACACAGGGGCCCGGCAGGGGGTTGAGTGGAGCGGATAGACTTGGAGTCTGTGGTGTCTGAGCTCACTACTGGCACTGGGCAGTGATAAGGATCGCCTGGGAGAACAAAGGAATCAGCCACGGTCTGGCTTGCCACGAGAATGTCAAAACATGAAGTAACAGTACTGGCAAAACAACCCTCCACCATTCCCCTCCCTCCCCCAAAACACACCCATCCACCTCCACCACCACCACCACCGACCGCTGACCGCCACTACCACCACACAGAGGGATTGTCTCGCACCCCCCTGCTCTCGCTCTCTCTCTCTCTCTCGCTCGATCCACATTGCTCAGAGTTAAGCTCTGGCTATCCTTCCCTGTCTCCGATTGCCTGCCTTCCTTCTCTCCCCCAGCTCCCTCTCTCCCCCCCCCCCCTCTCCCCTCACTTGTCTATCCCCAAGGCTGTCTGGCTGCACACAAATTGTTTGGAAGTGGATTGGTTTTGTCTGCGTGCCATCGCTGCAAATGCCCTGCGTTCCTTACGGGAGGCCCACAAACGGCAGATTAATGTTTTTGTACATTAGCGCTGTTGCCATTAATGTAACCCACTGTCCTTTGATTTAATGAACGGCACAGAAGAGAAAGGAAAATAAAAGGTGGAGCGGGTGGTGACAGATAGCCAGAAAAGGAGAGAGAGAGAGAGAGAGAGAGAGAGAGAGAGAGAGAGAGAGAGGGGGAGGGGAGGGAGAGAGAGAGCGGGGGAGAGAGAGAGGGAGAGGGAAGAGAGAGAGAGAGAGAGGGAGAAAGAGTGGGAGAAAGAGAGAGCGATGTTACAGGGGACAGGGAGAAAGTGAGGGAGAACGCGGGGTGAGAGAATGTATCAATTAGTGCAGTATTTCTGGAAGGACAGCACAGCAGGCATGGCTTTTCTATGACATCATCCGCTGGAACCACATCACACAGCTCGGTGCCGCACATTTATCAGGGCCACCAGCACAATATTATTTCATTCATTCATGACTTGATCTAGATTCCCATACCCAAATATGGACACACAACCCTACCCATCTGATGATCCTCGTCATCTGTCCATAGTGCTATCAATAGTAGTAGAGTAAAGGTCTAAACCACTCCAATATGACCCACCCAACTCCTAATGGACTGGGGAATTTTGGTACAAGATACTTACACGATCATTTGTGAAAACATATACAAACGGACCCCCTTTTGTCCCCCTTACAGACCCTACCCCGCACATGTCCCAGTGCAGATATCCTGGATTTGAGACGAATGAAGAATTGTTATGGACCCAACTAAAACAAATTAACATGTTTCTAAAAACGCCATGGTAATGCTAAAGATATAAATCATCACTTCTGTGCTGTTCGCTGGTGATCAGTGCCGGTCCCGGGGTCTTCTGGGATCGACTTGGGTACAAGACATCATGATGAGAAGACCCGAGACTTGCTGTGATAGAATGGGTAGCACAACCGGACCATAACTAAAATGAAATGTGGACCCTGATTAGTACGGGTCCTGGGTCGGGTCTCAGATCCTAGAGTTCAGGTAGACCAATATAGTCCTCTATAGGATAGAGGGCAAAGTTACAGTAGTACAGAAGTAATCTGGGGGGGGGGGGGTGACAGCAAAGAACCTGGGCAGGAAACAGAAAACTGAAAGGGGAGGAGTTATGCCTATGTTTCCTGATACGTTACCGATATGTTCTACCGAAAATTAACACATTTGCGAGAGTCGATTAAGCTTTCAGAAGGGGATAACAATAAATTGGGGTCCGGACAGGATGTACTGGCTTTACTACCGCTAACCGTGTTTGTATAAGTTAGTAACCAATCACCGGCTCCAGCAACATGATTGGCTGAAACTAAATAAAACGATACACCCCGTTCACCCAGTTTATAGCATTCCTGCTATCGGACTTTTGTCTTCCCTGGCAGACCCAATTTGTTGAACATTTTTATATTATGCTATTGCAACATTAAATTTACATCCCTAACAGTTAGCTGGCCGCAACAATAGCTGACATTTGGAAAGATAACAGCGTTCCTGGTTGTCTTGGTCTAAGTCAACAACCAAGACCCAAACCAAAACAACAGTGGTGGGGCAGACCGCCATCTATGCATCAGCTCTGGAATGTAATGTTCACTCCAAAAAACAAAAAGGTTTCACCGTCAGACGGAGCGAGAGCGTAATGAGGATTGTTTAAAGAATATCTCGCACATGTAAATATACATACAATATATGTAAATATACATACAATATATGATTAAAGATATATTAAAGAGGCCATCTCAAAGATTTCTTTTAAATATTATGTCAGTTAAAGGGATCCACCGAGAAATCTGTGAATTGGCGGTTGCCCGTCTGACCTAGATTCAGACGAGTTGTTGATGCCTAATTCATGTGGACTTAAAGCGTATCAGTAGCCGAGCTCCTGTTCGTGTGAGGGAAATACACTTTTGATTACTTCCCAAAGATTTCTAATGTGTTCTGACCAGTCGCTGATTCGAAAGTGCCAGTAAAAACACAATAAGATTATAGTTTGCCTACAAACAGACAGATAATTTAAGCTATTTATGGGGCTGTAGCTGTGTTTCACAATGATATTATCAGCTGCTTTTGGCTTGGAAAGTCTTTGCGGAGGGTGACCTGTCAACGGCGAATCACAGCCAGTCTAATGATCACAGCACCCAAAATAGTGCTGTATAATCTACTAAGAATTGCATGAAACCTCCTTCTGGACACAATGATGAATTTGAAATTTAACAACTGGTCTGAATCTGGAAGAGACAGGCGAATACCAATTTACAGATGTCTCGGCATAACACTTTAAGTCACTTTCTATCGCACAATAAGGTAACACAATTGGGATTGAGCCTATGACCCCACTGGTGAAAGCCCTTGCGGGTGTGTCAGCGCCAACATTCCCGCCATGCATTCAAAACACCAGTGGCCCTGTGATTAACACGTTTTCCATCACCCAGCAGTGGTTATTCCCCCAGGGAGGGTAGGGCAGAGCTACTGCAACAGACTGGCTCTTCAACTCAGTTGTGTGTATAATGACCTACTGCAATGTTTTGCAATACATGGCGCCAAAGAGAACAAAACTGAGATCTTCGCGATTGTATTGATGTATCTAAAAAATGTAATACAATTGTTATTAATTAATACAATGTAATAATTATTGTGCAACCACTGCTAATGTCTTTTCAAGAATAGTTTCAATAACTTCAAGTTTGGGAGGAACTAAAATGGATATTAACTCATTATCATCTGTGTAATCGAAGGAATCCTTAATAGAGTGATTGTTGACGAATGCAACTTCAACTTAGTCCCCACTTAACGGTTTAAATGTTACATAAGAATGTTGATGCAAATATAAAACTATGACGTGGGAAGGTGGCAAAGCATCCGCACTTTGGAAGACGCATGTTGAACCACAATAGCAGCATGTCTATACATTTTAATTCATTCATATCTTGTCCATGTGTTTAACCCCCGTCGTGTGCTACTCAAGTTTTTTTGCGAGCTCAACTGACAGACATGTTTGGACAGCGCCATTGAATGCCTTGACCAAAATGCCGATGTTGCAAGGGCAACTACGAGATCGAAAACAACAACACTACCACCACCAACTCATTCACACAGAGAAAGAGAGAGAGAGAGAAAGAGAGAGATGGAGAGAGAGAGAGAGAGAGAGAGAGAGAGAGAGAGAGAGAGAGAGAGAGAGAGCAAGAGAGAGAGAGAGAGAGAGAGAGAGAGAGCGAAAGCCAGAGCAAAAGAGAGAGGGAGAGAGAGAGAGGAGAAAGTCATTCATGGACACTGCCAGGTTCAGGGGGAGAGAGGCGCCCCAGTGTTCTGGCAACCTTGGGAAGATCAAATGTGGCCAATGTCAGCAAGAGTCCTTATCCAGCTCCAGATGAACGCGGGCAAACGTTGGCTGCACGGAAGGTGTGCCTGCTGACGTCACTTCCAACGCACGTCCCAATGTTATCCGAGGACAACAAGATTGTTTGGGCTGCGTTAACAAGGCTATGGGAGAGAGCCGGGGAGTCAGTGGCTTGGCCCGGTCCCATGCGTTTCCCTGTGTGGCGAGGACTATACGTTCTGAGCCGGAGCGCGCCCCTCCTCGCCTGCGTCACAGGGAGACGCCGCGGAGACCTCGAAACGTAAGAAAAGAAACAGAGCAGACCACTTGAAGCGGGTTTCTTCACCACGCCGTAGAAGTGAGGCTGTTTTGGTGATTTTTCTTTCTGGGGGTCGGGGGTTAGTCAAGGTAACTTTATTGACCTCTATCGCTGGAAATCTCACCCACTTTTCAAAGTAACACTCAGCGTGTAGCCGTTTCTATGGCTGTGTGCTCCACCCAAAACAAATATTACCCAGAACAAAGAAAACTAAACAATAATTAGAAAAGCTCAGAGTCCTGAACTGTGCACGGTCTATCCAATAAAAGCATCTCAGTCAGAAAACGGCTTTAAGCCAAGCCGCTCCTCCTTAATTTTAAGCTATAAAAAGGGAAGGCAAATAGTTTGGGCAAATACATTGCTCATATCAATTGCACATTGCCACGATTCAAACAAAGGGGAAAACATGACCAAGAGTCAACACGTCACAGTGTTAATAGTACAACAGGAAACGACTCAAAAAAGACTGCACCTCTTGTCTAGCGGATAGAGGGGTTGACTCCCAGCCGTGAGGTTCTGGATTCAAACCCCATTGTCTGAAGACTACCTGTAGGCATCCTTGAGCAAGATGCACCCTTAATAAACCTTACCTGCTCACGATCAATGACACAAATCTAAAAAGGAAAAAACAGTTTTGGTTGGATAAAAAAAAGTGTACAGCACTACTATTCAGTGGCACCTTTTGGAAACACCACAGCATTGTTCTCCATCTCATCTGGGAGTTATTCAACAACATGTTTTCCTCTTCAGTAAAAGAAAAGAGATTTCTTGACCACCATGGTGAGACCTAGATACGTCTCCATCGCTAACTCAAGCCAGCTGCTTTCTAGAAAGAGGGGGGGAACGAGACGCGAACCCCTAATTCAAACTACCGTCCCCAGCAGGAACAACAGATACCCAGGATAGGATGTGGTGTGATATATATCTGGCCACTCATTCTTGTTTGCAAACACGCAGCTTGTATTAATGTCTTAATACAAGCCCTTTTTTTTTTATGGTAATGAGAAATACCAAACTCATAAACGTGTGGTCAAGAACAAGAATGAAGATAATTAGCTTGCAATATATTCACTCCAAAAACAATATTGCAGGATAAGGGGAATACATCAACATCCCGAGGCATGGACAAATATTATTTATGAAATCAAACCCTTACATAAAGGCTTACAAACCCCATATGATACTTACATCACTTTATCTACTATTTATTTCATGGAACAGTGAGTCTGCTCCCCTCTTGAAGCAGCGTTGATGCACGCAGCGCTAGCTTTATATTACCAATTAGCCTCCATCTTAAACATGCTGTAGCGATTAGCATCCAAACAGCGCGGCTCTGCGTCGAGCCAGCGCTATGCAATACGCTTTCACGCCGTTATCGCTCAGCCCGTCAGAGGGCTCAATGGATTTTTCTATTAAATGTTCTGAAGCAATTGGGTATTTGATATCATACTTCACCACTTGGATAAAGGTCATTTTGAATTGACAAGCAGCATCTCAAATGACCAAAGCCTCCCAACCTTTTGAGGTAAAAAGAGGCACAGGACACTTTGCTCTTTGCACATTCATTGAACCGCTTGTTGTGTCTTTCAGACTAAACAATATAATAGTGGGAGTACAGTAGACCGTGCACGGATAAGTCTATTTCTAAATTTGGATTCATGAACTCACTTCCTACCTCAAAATAATCACTTCCAAGTGTTGTCAGATGCTTTTCTTTTGAAAGCAACGAAAAATCCCTTAAACGATAGATAACCTTATGAAATGTGTACTTAAACCCACCGACGAAGCATCTTATCCAAGGACAGGCCCCAATAAATCAGAGAAGAGCAAGTGAACATCGGGCAAGCGATAGCCAAAAGACTTTAAGTTGGCTTGGCCGGTCATTAGTTTAAACCCTTGCAATTCAATTAGAGAGCGAGTCCACCAAGCCGTCATGCGGCACATTGACGAAGTGTGCGGCCCTTTCGCCATACGATCAATCATATAGGACGAAGAACGTGGGATTTATTAAAAGATGAAACATTACAAGAGTGGATTTATTAACAAAAAGAAGGGGGGGGGGGGGTTGTGGGGGGGGCGGGGGGGTTGTGGGTGGGCGGGCTTACTTGTAGAGGCTGTCAGGTTCCAGGCACTTGAAGACCACAGAGTACATGGCAGAGTGGGCGTGGTCACGGTTCCTCTTGCCCGCCACCACACAGGAGGAGCCCAGGCCGGAGAAGATGTCATCCACCAGGCTCAGAGTCTCCCCTGGTACACAAGGACGATGTGTGGAGAGGTAGCACGGGGAGATGGAGATGGGTGGAGAGATATGGAGGGAATGGGAGATCGTTCATAAGCTCTGCATTGTGGGCATAAGGCCAAACGGTTTTAAATGACGTTTTAATGTTAATTTATTATACACATATTTTTTATTTGTTTCTTATAATGTTAGAGCTTTTAAAGAGCCAACAAAATAATAGCAAGTCATTCTTCAACACAATAAAAAAATATTAAGTGCATTTATTTTTCATTGGAAGACATTTACAACTTCTACATACAGAGCCAGTTGGAGGCTCACCTTTGCTTGGTCCCGAAGGAGCAATTTTTCAACACATTTAACCTGTCAGGCAAACAAGCTCCAATATGGTACATCATATAACAGTGGGGTAAAAACACAGGAACACTCAATTATGATTCATGTCCTTTCTGGGCTCGTCCTTGCCATGCCACGGTGACATCTCACCAATGTCCTTCGGAAAAAACACCCATTCACGAGTTGTGAAATATCTTTAATCTCAGCTTACGGGAAAAAGCCAACGCAACACACACTTGTTAATTTAGACACACATACACACACGAAAATCAAGTTTCCAGTCCTCGTGGGGGTGATGGAAAGAAGCAAAAAAATAAAAAACCTGTCAAAACAGTTTAAAAGGTCCCAAATGCTAGGACTTCCAACTATTTCTACAGGAGATAAAGGGCAGCTTAGTTTAAGCATGTGATACATGGGCCAACTTATAAACACAAGGAGTGAGTCTGGCTGCCCGGGCACATGGGGATGGTAAGCAAAGGTTGCAGAAGAGGGAGAGGAAAAATGAATGATTTGACCTTTAACAGAAAGAGCTCTGTGTATAGGAGGTTTCCCCAAAACACATTCCTACACTGCTGAACTCCATGTGCCAGGTTTGCTCTTTCGAAGGTTCCCTCTTTTTTTTTAAAAACACAAATCCCAAAGTTCGATTCACTCAGTTGAAAACTTGCTTAGGGTTGCAAACCAACCCCCCCCCCCCCACCGGAAAAAAATACAACCTCTAGTCTAATCTGAATTCATGATCGGACTTGTTTCTCTCAGCGTGTCTACCTACAAGGCTCCCATTGAGGGGGACAGCGGAACATGTTTATAGGGTACATTTAGAGTTTGATATTTTATTTGTTTACGTTACTCCATAAGCTTAGCGATACGTCAGCACGGCCGGGCCGGCTTTGAAAAAGCTAAACTAAACATCCTCCCCTGTGCATCTGTAAAACATGTAGTCCCAAACTAAACACAACAACAAAAAACACAACAACAACAACCTCAACAATACTAATGCTTGTGCTTTGGGGGCGTTTTAATATTAGGCACGGTTGATCGTACCGTGCCTGTGTGTACGATGGCCACCTTTGAACTGGTCGAAAAAACTCGAAAAGGTACATGGTTTGGGCACTAATCAAACAAACTGGTGTTTGGGGTTGGATGTACAGGGATCCTGTTCTGGGGCTCCTGCTGTGACAGCGTCCTGTTCTCTGAACGCTATGCACCTGTACCCTCGCTAAATACAAACACACCCTTAGCGTCCTTCCCCGAAGGGTCAAACAAGCCAGGCACCTTAGGGGGAAACCACTTCTATAGTTGACTGTATATGTTAACCCAGGTAAATTACATCTCACACTTCTGCTGCAGATCCATGTTCGCCTGGGTGCATTTAGTTTGACCTTCCTTTGGAGGAGCAGCACTGCATTTAAATCTATTATTTAGACAGACATTTCACAGTATGTGTGGCCCTGGGTAATATTGGCCCCATGTGGGCCAGGCCAGAACCAAACATTATGGAATAATATCTGTGCTTCATTTACATTGTCCTATCATTGTTCTCTCTCTCTTTGTGCCATTTTCCTTCCTTTCTTGCCTTCACATCTCATTGGCGTCACCTGGCTTGTGTTAGTGCACAACAGGATTCCAGGGGAAAGGTTTTGTGAGGCTAATCAAAAAAAAAAGGGAAAACAAAAGCATGCATACAACTCATGAGTCATCATTCTACGTCGCTGTACGCGCGCGTGTATGCACAACTTTTTCCTCCGCGGTTTTGCCGCTGCTGTGAGTAGCGTTTATTGGGCCTAACTCCTGTTCACACAGAGAATATTTTAGGGACAAACAAATATTTTTGAAATTTTGGGGGTAAAAGAGTAACTGTGTTACTGTTAATAAATGTGAGAGTCGCAACTTCCTCGTACAACATTGGTAAGACGTCACCGTCACAGAGTGACATGTAACAGTTGAATCCACCGACATAGCTACGACTATATCAATTACCAAGTGAAATGATTATACAAAAAATGCAAGGTCATCCACAAATATAGAAATGGTAACTAATTCAATGACATGTATTATATATAAGATCAGAAGTGCAACTACTGTAACGTAGAGCGAGAGAGCGAGAGCGAGAGAGAGAGAGAGAGAGAGAGAGAGAGATAGCGTGAACACAGTTGCAAAGTGAGGCAGGGTTTGTGTGACAATACACGAGTATGCTTCTGCTGTTGAGGAGTCTTGCCCCCTCTGCTACTTCTGTATGCATGGTTCAGCTAAAGCAACATTGTACCCGCTAATGTCCACATCTGCCAGCTGCTGTAGCATTACAGCTCCAGATGGAAACGTTTCCCTTTTAACCCGAACCCTCCAAGGACTCCCCTTATCTTAGTGCCTCGAAGCATTGACGCAGTCATAGTCGTAGTGGTGGTGGTTCCCGACTAGAAATCAGAGAGAGTGGAGAGAGGCCGCGGGAAGAGAGGCACGGAGCGACGCAGAGAGAGCGAGAGCGAGAAGCAGACATGTTTTACTACCTTCTCTGAGTTCCCTGACACCTTTGTTACTTCCTGTGAGTGGTATTGCAACACCTTGCCAGATGCAGCAGCCACCTACTTGGCCTGCGTCTCACCCAGTGCTCCCTGCGCTGTTAAGCGTACCCTCTTCTTAACCCTAGCCACGCACCACACAGCACTGATGCAAAGCTTTGAGAGTGATTAAAAAGAAAATAACAATCTGCCGTCTTAGCTTTGCTTTGCCTTAGATTTATGCAAACAGTCATAAAGACCAGAGAATCATTCAAATGTTAAAGGGAGGAGCGTTATGCTGGGCTAATTTCCAACATGAAAGAGTTTTGAACAAAAATGTGAAGTAAATCATCAGTAACATAAATACCGTTTTCTCTGAAAGGATGTCGCAGACGACATGTGAACTGTGTATCCATCCTATCTTCTCTCTCTCTGTAAACTACCCCTTTTGTCTCCTGAGCTCACAACAACCCATTGCCTACCTAAACTCCCCCCCACCTCCCACCCACCACCACCACCACCAACCCCTGGCTCCAGTTTAAAGTGGTTTAAACCAGGTTTACCTTAGCTTACCCCCTTTAAGTAACACCTTGTCCCTGCCAAGGCTTACTGCTGGGCGCGCTTGCATGAGAAAGTACACAACGAAAGCACGAGACTGCTTCGTTCATTCAGTAAGCCATGCACCATGGAGAGAGAGAGGTGGGCCGGGACGGGGGCGGGGGGCTCGTGTCGAGTGCCAGACGGGATGTAAGTTGTAGATAATTGTTATGGTTTGTGGGTATAACACAGGGTATTGTGTTAGCCAGCTAGCGGTAAACGAGATCTTAGGTTGTGTGTGTGTGTGTGTGTGATATATGCCCAAGAAGGGGGATCGTGTTAGGGGTGGGGGACAGACGTTGCAGCTTGTCTTAGTCTATGTGTATGCGCTATAAGGACATGCATGTCCTGTGGCCAAGACCTGCGGGCAGGGGCCTTTCAGTTCACCCCTTGGCATAACACGCAAATAAACTGTAAATGAGGTAAATAAGCACAGCAGGGCAATTATTATTCACTCTTTCCAATTTCCTACAAAAAAAAAAAAAGTGAAAAGAACAGCCAGTGACATATAAGGGTTTGTGACTTGGCTAGTTCACGGCAGAATCGCATGGCATGATTTAACCGCTAACTGGAAGGCTAATTTGTGTTGTCCGCCGGTGCCAAAACACAAATCCGTAGGCCCTTTTCACCTAGCAGACGTCGTGGATCCCTCACAGTGCTAAGCACTAGCAGGGTGATGGAACTAGAGAGTTTGGAATTCCGCCTTCGGTTTCATCAGAAGTGTGCTTTCTGTAGCGTTTCTCCTCCGCTCGGAGAACAATTTACAGTTATAAAAAAATTAGGACTCTACAGAGGCAATTCCTGATCGCTTGTGGCGTCTGTTTCAGTAAATTCGATGAAGCCGTTATGGCAACACCGTCAAACACTGTCAAACATGCTAGGTATTTATTCATCTGTTTTATAAAACAACCTCTTTGAATACAACCAGTAACTGCTGCTAGTCCCTGCGAAAAATAAATGAAGGCCATCAAAATGGGCTAAAGGCATCATTTTTAGAGAGTCCCTATTTTAGATTTTTGAAGGAGATGAAAAAATTATAACTTTATGTTTACATTCTCTGTTCGGTTGCCTGAATTCCCCCTTGTCTGCTGACAGCTGGGATGTAATTAAACCCGATGACACTAATATAAACATGGTGGACGTCACAAGCGGTCCATAGCTTTCAACACTTCCAGCTATGTAGCGTATTAAAGGGCCCCTATTTTACCACAAGTGTGATGCTGATTAGACATCACAAGCCTGTTCAACATTCTACCGGCTTGTGGTGACATAACAGGTGAGAGGGTCCATTCAGATGCATGATGGGTGGATTAGCCCACCAGTTGGTACAGAGAGACTGCTCGATTGATGTGTCCATCATACCTGGACTGTGCCACTTGTGATGGCACTAATGAGTATGGGTATTTTGTGATGCTACTCCACCACACACCTGGTGTTAAAATAAAGCTCTTTGAGCAAACTGCACTGCCGTCGCTCTTTTGTCGTTATAACTTCTTTTGACACCTGACCCTGCTTGTGTTATGGTAGGGATGACCCCATGAAGCTAAGAACATACTTAGCACTTGGACAGAAAGTCTCAGACAACACATAGGATGCCTTTAAAGAAGAAGCCATAGACTCACCCATCTCCATGATCACCTCACACGTCAATAGATCAATGAGTCCTAGAGACTGACCTATACACACAATTTGTTTGCTAACTGTTGCAAAAAAACAAAAGCTTTGGAGTTAAAGTGATACCCTAAGACATCAATTACTTTCTCTCTGTGTGAATTACAGGGTCTGGCCGCTTCAGGATACGGTCCATGGCAGGACATGAGAAGATTGTAAAAAAAAATAAAAAAAATAATGAGGTGAAGTTGCACATAATTGTCCATATTTTTCTAATCAGGAGGGAGATGTCTGTCGGAGATAGAAAGTGTTGCACTTAAAAGGTTACTCAAACAATTAAAAAAACATCTCAAAACGTTTAACAACTTGGAGACGAACAAGGTTCTCGTCGTGCCAAGCGATTCTCCTGAGGGGGAACAACGTGTCACATCCATAGGAATTCCACCGCGGGCTCCCGGTGACTTATTCATGGGGAAGTGGCTCATATGCATGGGCACACTGTGCGTGCCCTGGGACGGCTCACGTAGAGTACAAGTGTTGTTTTAACAAGTATACAACCTTTTCTGCTTGGTGTTGGAGTTTTCGCAGACCGTTTCCCCAAGTTTGAAACCCTAGGCTACCACTTTAATGATGATTAAAGTGCCCCATTACCCTGCAAACAACCATGCCACAGCCCTCAAGATACATAAAAACAATAATCCACAGGCTTGAGGGGAATCACAAAAAAGAGGAGAACCTTTCCCCTGTTGACTGAACAGAAGGGAAATAGCAGTCAGAGACAAACAAAGAAAAGGTGCTAACTATTACGATATATTAGGCGTGATTAAACAGGAAATGTGGATCTGTTTTGTGTCAACATAGACTCCGGTGCTTTGTGCAGATGTTTTTTTATTTTCGTTTTTTAACCTCAGAGCAGCTGCCAGTTATTTATACAAGTATTTATTGTAATCCTTTCAAAATATAATCACACATCATCTATCTTTGTAATGGCTTGCTGTCGTTCTTCTGGGTTGGTTGAAACCAAGCAAGTTTTCTTGTCTTGATTAGGCCATCAATATGCTATCAACAACAGGCAGTGAAGACATTAAGAGCTTAGGATTCTGCTGTTCCTTACAGCCGGGCAAGTTAACAATTCAAAAGCACACTTGACACTTCTGATGCCGCCAACAGCATCACCAGCGGCAAGCATTTTTTGAAATAATTCACATTTCTTGTGCGTCCCAATGTCGTTAACGCTCACCGCGGTCAGCCACTGCGATGGTACATTTTATAACTGCACTCCACCTCATGCATGCCAATCGTCCAAAAATTGGTTGCAAGGTTCGCAATTTTTGGTTTGTTTCAAAGCCACTAGATACTGGCAAGCCAAAGTGGGCCATAATGTCCTCTTTAATGGGGTACATCATTTTCCCGGAAGATATATTGTCGTTTTATCCACTCGGAAATATCTGATGTTTCTGCTTGACGTATGGTTAAAATAATGAAATGGCATCTGAAATGCATAGAGTTGCCTACTAATTCTGTCTGAAAGAGACGGAGAGGCGGCTATTGGCATGGCCATCTGGATGAGGCATGGCCTCGTCCCGGGACAAGCTGTCCCATTCAACAAGACATAACACAAGACGTGAGCATTTAATGCATTGTTTGAGTTTGCAGTGCAAAAGACAACAAACACCAACTCTCCTGAATAAGCATATAAAGAGTCTTAGAGACTATGACACAGAAAACACAATTTAAGTGAATCCATACAGAAGCATGCAAGTGCGTTTGCCACAATTAACCAATTGTGTGTGTTTGTGTGTGTGTGTGTGTGTGTGTGTGTGTGTGTGTGTGTGTGTGTGTGTGTGTGTGTGTGTGTGTGTGTGTGTGTGTGTGTTTGTGCCTGCGTGTGTGTATGACTTCATCCCCACCACCGCCTGTCTCCCTGTCTGCAATGTGTTTAGAAATTAGCCACAGGCCTCAAGGTCATTTCAGGCCAGGGCAACCATTGCATTCCCAATTGCAGACTGTGTGTGTTCATGAGTGCATGCATGTGTGTGTGTGGGTGTGTGCTGTATTTGAGTTTGTGTGCGTTTTTGAATGTGTGTATGTTTGTGCGTGCGTTTGTGTTTGTGCGTATACATGATATTGGCTCAGACAGAGAGTAAACTACTGTTTACTATGTATATATATATATATATATATATATATATATATATATATGAAGTGGACAGTAATATAGTACTAGAAGTACTCTAAGACAGGGAGTAGAAAGTAATATAGTACTAGTAGTACAGGGAGTAGAAAGTAATATAGTACTAGTAGTACTCAGAGTAGACAGTAATATAGTACTAGTATTACTGTCAGACAGGCAGTAGTCAGTAATATAGTACTAGTATTACTGTCAGACAGGGAGCAGTCAGTAATATAGTACCGGTAGTACTCAGGGAGTAGAGGAGGACTCGAGGACCTTGGGGTAGTTCCTTTTTTTCTATTTTTTCCCTTTCCTCCCAAAAGCTATTTGCTAATATGACATCATTCTGTCTCTCCAATTCATTAGTGCCGCACCACGGCGGCCCACCTCCATTACGGTTGGGGGCCGCGGCCGTGGACCCCTGGCATCTCCACACTAACTCATTGATTGAGGGCCCCTGAGAGACGCAGTAAAAATGCAAAGCCGTGGCAGGCAACCCGGGTTCACGGCTTGGCCAGAGACCCGCGGCTACCCGGGGATGCTGGGGAGGAGAGCAGTACTGGTGTGGTACGCATGGATCATGGAGGCAGCGTACTGAGACACGAAGCTGACCCATTTTGTACTGGAGAGGCTCCTGTCCATAAAGCCACGAAGTTCGTTTTTTTATATAAATGTGAAAAATAATAAATATTGTTACATGAATGTAAATGGTAAAAAGACTGCATTAATGTAGCGCTTTTGTCCAAAGTGCTTTACAATATTGCTTAACCTTCATCCATTCATTCACACACGGCGGTGTCAGCCATGCAAGGCGAGAGCCAGCTCGTCGCGGGCAGTTAGGGTTGGGTGCCTTGCTCAGTGACAACTCGATCGAACTAGCAACCTTGCGGTTACCAGCCAACCCACTCTATCTCCTGAGCTGCTGTGCCCTACCTGTTCCTCAACATAGCATACATTGAGGAGCAGGTAGGGCTTAGGGTACAGTAGATCAGGAGGTAGAGCGGGGTTGAACTAGCAGCCTTGGGGTGAACAGCATCGATGCTCTACCTCCTGAGCTACAGTATCCTAAACCTTACCTGCGCCTCAATACATGCTATGTTGAGGAGCAGGTAGGGTTCAGGGGGGGTAGCCACAGTGTGTGTGTAGCAACGCATCGTCTGTGGATTTTGCTACACGCACGTTACACTGGGGGATAAGCCTCAACTGAATGGGCTGTAGACCGCACTAGAGCCTAAAATAAATGAGGGTTTGGTTATCCCTTGTTTATTTAATGGTCTTGCAATGTTATTTTATAGTGAATAATAAAAAACAATCGTGTGTTCAATCGTGTATCTTTACGGCAGTCTTTACAGTTGCTGTAAAGACGGTTCACACAGTGAATTTCCATTGTAACTGTATCAAGGGGAATGTAGGAATTCCTCTAAATCATATTTATTTATTTTAAAACATTGAATAACATTCTACAAGCGTTTCAATGGAGAAGATGGTGTGAAACAAGATGAACACAATGCTGAAATTGCTTAGCAAACTCAATGGAACTGTCCGGCAAGGTTTTTTTTGCTTTTTCCTTGCGTATTCCCAAAGTGGGTTAATCAGCCAACTGTCTAATGATCGGATTGGCTGCTGATAGTGAATGGATTTAGAGCGGTTACACAAGTCCGCCCCGGTGGTTATCTGAAATGAATCACCGCTAATCATAATTGAGTGTTCACACAGGCCAAGGTATAATCGCAGATAACATCTCTCAAGAGGATTATCATAAAAAGGCAATAAAGAGACACATATGGGTGCTAATATCTTGTGCAAGATTTTTAGGAAATGAATGATCATTTGTCGAAAGAAAGATATATATATATAAAAATATCTATATGTAGGCTGCATTAACCTGGAATAATTCAGATGACTTAATATGATAAGGGAAAGATACATAACAAAGTAAGCAATAAATTAACTAATAAATTAAAGTAGAAAAAATAATAAAGCTACACTATTAACCTACCTCCTAGGGTGTATACATTTATGACATTAATATAGTACCTGAATAATATCTATATCGGAGAGCTATTGCGTTGCCATTATTTCAGCTGTGACACCCTCAGTATGCTGCCTGGTATGAATGACATCCATTTCACCTCATTTGATCCTACTTTAAACATGCAATCTTTTTAAAACCATTTGATAAGACGTGAATCAGTGGCGACCGCTGCTTAAGATAAATAGATAAAGATTGGCTGAAATAAACTCATAAAAAGATTGCTGAACGATTATAATAAAAAAAGACATGGCAGTCAGGGGCTTTGTAGCAACGGAGTGGTTTTGTGTTTACTGGTATAAGACATTCAGTCAACTAGGGACCTTGGCTATGACAAAGTTATCCTCTGTGACGAGGTAGTGGGAAGAGCAGACATCACAGCGGTAAGAGACCACATTTTTCTACACTAGACTATCATAAGTCAAACAAGGGAAGGATATCGTAGTGGCTATGGTGTAGCCACTCCCATACGGAAGGTTCTGGTTAGATCCCCTGTGTCTGTTACCATAACCGGTATGTTAGAAGACGACCTCATCGGCACTACCTGCTCCTTAAAGTTGAGTTGTAAAGAGAGAGGGAGCAGAAAAGATCGGAACAGAGCAAGATTTTGAAACAATGCAATACATATCTCCATCATCGCTACGTTTCTCGGCCATTAAGAAGTGTTGCATTTCATGTACCTGTGATTGACCGGCAAAATGGATTCCCCAAACCAATCAGCGAAGAGATGCCTCGATCCATCAGAATCGGCCGGGGATCAGGCTCACATCTAGAGTATCTCATACAGAGACAGGCGCAGTCGACTCAAAAAAGAAACTCAGAGCATTTCGCTCGCAAAAGCTGATGGCTATGGCATTTCAAACAAATGACACTCTTATTCTCTTAACTCTTTCCAACAGTAATGTTACTGAACTGTATCTGAATCCCTTTGGATCACTTATCAGTTTAAAAGCTAATTGGTAGAAAATACTGCATCAGTTCACAATGAACTCACTGATCCTTTGAGTAGCATTGAACCAAATAAATGCAATGATGATATTTTGGTCAAAGATTATGATAATGGATTGCATCGAAAACCAGTATTTAGGGCTTAAGAAGCACTAGTTCAAATATAATATAAATCCTTTTGGTGTTAGTAAGACCCATTTAAATTAAACATTGTAACAAAAGTAATGCCTGGCATTTGCCTGACTTACCAAAGGAAAGTTTAAGATAGAGCATCTTCCCCATCTTAGATCCATAATAAAATGAAGATCATCGACGCCCATTCACAGGGGAAATTTCAGGCCCAATTGCTAATGTACACTTTAGGCGCTGGGTGGATTGCCTCATAAAGCTGAATAAAGTGAACTTCAAAGTTGCACAACACCTAAAGTTTTATGAAGCAGCTAATGCATGCTTCAAAGAAAATAAAACGCTGTGCCAAAGTGGCAGAGGCCCGCTTCTGTCACCAACAACACAATGTGAGCAACACAGCACCTCTTTTAGTTGGTCTCCATTGTGAATCAGTCCAATGTGGCATTAATGGAGTTTTACTTTAACCATGTTGAACATCGACTCAAACAATGTATGGGTCAATACATTGTTTTATTGAACATTTGAACACTGTACGTGTTTTTAAATGTTTAATTAAATTGGTCACCGACATTATGCAACCAAGCATTTCACATATAACATCACATTTACATTTAGCAGACCTTTTTATCCAAAGCGACGGTTCATACACACATACACACACCGACGGCGAATTCAACCATGCAAGGTGCCAGCAAGTTCATGGAGAGCAGTTAGGGTGAGGTGTCTTGCTCAGGGACACCTCGACAAACACACACACACACACACACACACACACACACACACACACACACACACACACACACACACACACACACACACACACACAGCTAGATGAACTCAAACTATAAACCTTCCAGTTATAAGCCAACCCACTCTACTTCCTGTCCAGCTAAGACAGCATGTTGTGTCACCTTAAAACAACATGCATCTTTCCAAGTTGAGATGCTGAATATCTATTAAAACTGCGGGAGCACACCACCAATATAACATACACACAAGTGCAAGTTAGCCCTCAACACACACCCGTGGCCTCCCAGACACACGCGAGACACTTGACATAAAGACAAAAGTCGCATGTCACTGAAAAATGGACCACTTTGGCCTCAGCTACGCACTCCAATTATAAACAGTGATTAAGTGTTTGTGGCTGCGCGGCTACGTAACAGGAAGATGATGAGGGATAAGAGGATGTCATAATGACAGAAGAAGAATCAGCGTCGTCTAATAAAGAGACAAAGAGAGAGACTAGAGGAGTGGGGAAAAGAGCAGCAGAAAGAGAGAGAGAGAGTGACTATTTGTGAGAGTTTAAGACATAAAGAGAGAAAGGGAGAAAGAGAGTGAGACTGCAGGAGAGATAGAGAGAGAAAGAGAGAGAGTGAGAGAGAGAATATATAGGAACCAGAGAAAGAGAGAGATGGAGAGTATCTATGTGAAAGAGAGAGAGAGAGAAAGAGAGAGACTATAGGAACCAGAGAGACAGAGAGAGAGATGTAGAGTATATATGTGAGAGCGAGCGAGCGCGAGAGAGAGAGAGAGAGAGAGAGAGAGAGAGAGAGAGAGAGAGAGAGAGAGAGAGAGATGGAAAGTATATAAGTGAGAGAGAGAGAGTGAGAGAGAGAGCGAGTGAAAGAGTGAGCCTGAGGGACTAATGAGTGACGCAAACGAGGGACTGAGACAGTGAATGAGGGAAAAGATAGAGAGAGAGCTAGCAGGGAGAGAGAGAGAGAGAGAGAGAGAGAGAGAGAGAGAGAGAGAGAGAGAGAGAGAGAGAGAGAGAGAGAGAGGGAATGCAGAAAGCCCTTGGCCGCCTGCCTATAGGGATCTGCAATCTGCTGATGGTGAAGGCTCGTGACGAGGGGGCGTGGCGTCCATTTTTAGCGATGAGGTCATCTTTAATTAACACAACAAAGAGAGTCAGCTGTGTCACTTCAATCTGTTATCTGCGCCCCCCCTGCTCAAGGACACTGTTTATCTCCGTATAATGGAATCTCTCCTGATGGGGGCTCTATCGATGCAATGTTTGGGGGGGGGGGGGGGGGGGGGGGGGGGGAGGGGGGCAGGTATGCCACTATGCATGGCCTCTTAACCGATGTTGAAGATGTTACATAAACAGGGGGACTGACAGGGAGGGAAGGGGGCTGATACCAGTGACCCCCCCACCACACAGGAGTGTGGAAGAGAAGGAGGAGGAAAAACAATCTAAAATAGAAGTGGAGTAGAGGAGTGGAGTAGAGGAGAAGAGAGAAATGTACCCCAGATTGTCATTGATTCCAATATACCGGGGTCTGAAATAAGAAAAGAAAGGAAGAGATGTAGAAAAAATAAAAAGATCAAATGACGAATCACTCTCTCGTTACCACGGTGCCAATGTGAGATGACATCATCGGTAGCGCTGCCTCTGTCTGCTCTCTCTCCCGCTCTCTCTCATCCACCACTGCCATCTCTGCTGTCTCTTCATCTCCTCCACTCATTTCCCTCGCCCGCTCCTCCTCCTTCCTCTCTCCATCTCCCTGATTCCCGCATCTTTTCGTCCCCTATTTATTTTCTAATTAATTTGATAATTTCATTTTTTTCAGCAATGTCTTCTCACCTCACCCTCCCTCCTGTCTCTCTCCCAACTCTCTCATCTCTATCTCTCTCTCTAACTCCCTCTCTTCTATTTCAGTGCCCCTCCCCTTAAGCTTGTTTCCACGGCAATAAATCAAGTGTCAAACAGTGATGATGTGACACAAATAGACTATGGAGTTTTTTTTTTTTTAATTAGCACTGAGTGTGTATGTTTCCGTGTCTGTGTGTGTGTGTGTGTGTGTGTGTGTGTGTGTGTGTGTGTGTGTGTGTGTGTGTGTGTGAGTTTGTCTGAATGTGTTTGTGTGTGTGTGTGCGCATGCGTGTGTGTGTGTTTGTGTGTGTTTATCAAAGGCAGGGGTGCGACGCTACGCTGATGAGAGCATTCATGTGTCTCCACGTGGCATCCAGAGGCATCAGTGATCGGAGGACAAGTGGACCAGATTAGCATCTTTGAGAATGCAAATGAGTCTGTCTGTGTTTATTAGTTATGATATTGATTGCCGGGAAGTCCTCTGGGGGTTTTATCCTCACGTGTCCCTGAAGTCATGTGAATTCGTAAGGGAATAGTCAATATATATAAAAAATAACAGCTGAACTGAAATGTGACCTCTCTCTCTTTATATCTTTTGTTGCTACACACACACAGACACACATAAACATACGCACGCACATGCACACACACATACATGGCATTCTGTATGTAAATATACAAACAACTAATTTTTTAGGATGTCAATATCATGTATTAGCTAAATTCTCAAAGTTGGGGTTTAAAATACTTAATAAAACAGTAGTATTAAGTCTATTAAGTTTAAATGTATTGTGTCTGATACAGACCTCTACAAAGAGCTGCCTCTGCATTGGTGTGCCATCTAGAGGCCTGAGGAAGAGCACATGACTCACTTCAGTACAGCTATCACTCACTCACACACACACACACACAAGTGAACACATGCACACACAACCAATCACACAACCACATGTGCGCACACAAGCACACACACAAGCAAACACACACACACACACGGACACGGACACAGACAGACAGACAGACAGACAGACAGACAGACAGACAGACAGACAGACAGACAGACAGACAGACAGACAGACAGACGCACACAACACACAGAATAATGCGTGCAAGGCAAATGAAGACTGCTGTGGGTCTAGTTTTATAGATCTACTCAATTATTGTCTGCGTCAGAAAACTTACCATACCTTTCAAATAAGGTTATTCTGCCCAGCGTCTAGCCCTACGACGCGGGTAAGACGCAGTTGACGTTGGCGGTACGTCGATAATTGTGCTATTGTTCCGTTGATTACTTACCGAGAAAATAAGATTGTCTGTCTGACTCATTGGAGCGATCTGACTCATTTAACTACTCAATTTCCCGCAACAATAACACGGGGGGGAACATGTTATTGTTGACATTGATTGCATTGATTGATTACGACTACCCCGTGTGTGAGCGAGGAGCGTTTTTGGTTTCCAAATGCCACACCGATAATCTCTGTCAGGTTTTGTTCAAAAAAATAATTGTAAGGGGGAGTCCGGTAGGGTGGCTACTGCTAATGGAGAGTCTGGAGGTTTTGGATGTGGAGAGTGTGTGTTAGATCTGGGATCCGGTACTAGTACTATGTTATAGCACAACATCTGGAGGGAGACGCACAGGCCGGACACCAGAAACTGAAAGGGGCGGAGTCGCGGTTTGTTTCCTGTTTTGTTACTACGATTTTCAACGAGAACTTCCCTTGCATGAGTTGTCGAAGCTTTTGTAAGGAGAATTTAGGGGTCTAGACCCAGACACGCCCCCCCAGACCAGGACCTGGACCAGCCCAGACCCGGCCCCGGACCCCATAGCACATGCACTCAATCTCCAGATTTAAATTTGAATGCGTGTGTCATTTTACAAAACAACAAAAAAAATGAGTGTGTTCGCTGCTTACAGATCCCTCCTTCCAGCAACATGATTGGTCGAAACAAATGCTAGGTGAAACAAGGTGAATTCCCTACTCACCCAGATTTGAGCTTTCAGATTTTGGATTATCAATCTAAAGTCTGATTTTTGAGACCCGACTCTGCTTAACTGTGAGAAAGACATCGGCTGGCAACTGTAGAACCCTTTTTGTTTGATTCTTGTTCTAGTCCAAGTGTCAGTTCTGTTTTGTGTCTTGGACTCTCGTAGCATTACAGAGGAAGACAAAGAAAAGGAAACGGTCCACATCGATTTATGCTCTTACCTAACCCCCTTACTTCAGTCACGCATTCAAACCGCCAAACCGAGTCAAGCATATTCAACAAGTCAATTACCCTTTTTTGCGTATGATGGCCCAACAATTGTTCTATTTCGAGTTGGTATCAAGACCTTTGCTTCACAACGAGAGACACAAGGGATGTCAACAGAGTTGTCTCTCTGTCTGTTCATACAACCAATACATCTGACGACTACCTCATCAACACCGTAAAGTAATGCGTCAAAGTTTGGAGTTCCAATTACTCCACGGCAACGAAAAACAACAGGATGCACGGCAATTACAGCCGGGGGGAAAGTAATAATGAAAGATGACACACAGTCGGGAACAACAAACCCCTAATGTGACACAGGAGAGCGACAAGGGCAGCAGTGACGATGACTAATCCTCAGCGATGAGCCTTTTTATCTATCATGCGATAATAAGTGAATGAGAGGCCTATTGTGTGCGTGGGTAGGGGGGGGGCTTTCGGGTTGTGACTCACCCCAACCAAGGACCTCCACCTGACCTCACCTAAGTCAGGGTTCCCGACAGTCTCTGGCCTGCTTGCCTTTGCCTCCCCTTCCTCCACCATCATCAACACTGGAGGAAAAAACTTGGGCACATCCGTGGTGCTCTTCGGGGGGGGGGGGGGGGGGGTCTGGAGGAAGGGATGATGGATGACCTGTCCTCACACCTCCCCCCTCCTCCCTTCCTCCTTCTTCCAGCAGCGCCTCATTTTCTCCACTGTTATTACATTTCTATCACCCAGGTCTCTCTGACTCACCGGCACCACCACCACTGACCACCACCACTGACCAACACCACCCCCACCCCCACCTCAAGCCCATACCCTCTCTCAATTCATTTTCTTCATTCTTTCACAGCTATCCCACCCTAACAAAGGAATCCATGCCATTTTGAGGATTCTGTGTCACCATATAAATACAAAGCAATGACGTAGATGACCATGTATCGGCCGCGGTGTTCGAATCGCCAACGAAAAGGTACTGGGTTCAATCCCCCATATCTATGGGGGAAGCATGCCTGAGTGACGTGCTTCTACATTTACTGAGTCGCCTGAGTTCGACACCGGGTCTGCAGAAACGACTAAACAACGTGAAGGGATAGAGATGACCTCATACGAGTAAATTAAGTATTCACAGATCTCTCCCAAACCCGGTTGAACTCGCGTCGGATTATCATCCCACAATACATCAACAGGAGGTTCAAGCAAAGTCCAAGAGCAGCAAACACACTCTCCATCTGCTCCACCGTGCCCTTCGATTTTGGACACAGGTGTTAACCGGGTGTTTTTTTTGTGTCGACGGATGAAAGTGCATTTGAGTCCTGTTTCTTAAGATACACAACTTGAAGGGCATGTTTCCCGGAAATCCATGTCTGCTTGTGGAACCCCCCTTCCCCCTAAACCCAACACCACCACCATCCCCGACTCCCCCGGAACAATACATTGCAGCTCGTTATCCTGCAGAAAAGATGGTGGCCCAGAAGACCTCCCATTTAAAATTTGTGAACACAACTGTACTGCCCTTTCCCCAAAATGCCAAGCACTTCATGCTTATCCTGGGGCGATCAACCTTCTCCCTCTCCCTTCGAACGTCACTGTGTCAGTCTGCTCTCTCTCTTCCTCTCTTTCTCTCTTCCTCCCGCTCCATCTCTTTCTTGGTACCATCTCTCTTCCTCTCACTCTCTCTTGTAGGTTCTCCCCACCTCTACCGCAACAGAATCAACCCCTTTGCTTTGTGAGAGAGGGGACACAAGTACATTACGCTCCGTCAAGAGCACAACCACTCCAACACATACACACACAAAACCCTTTCCAGACACTCATTTTCTACCTCGCCTTGACTCAGACAGGGACTAGACGTGCTCTCGCTGCTTCCAAAAAACTGCAGCATGTCTGGGGAGGGGGGGGGGGGGGCTCCAGCAAAACCTTCTCCCATCTGTACTTGCCTACAGGGCAGGAACGTCTATATGCTAGTGCCTCTCTTGTTTATACAACCGCTGGTCGGCCTCCAAGCTTTCTTTTGGCTGGGGCACTTCATCCCCCCCCCCCCCCCCCTTCCCCCCGCCACACACACACACACACACACACACACACACACACACACACACACACACACACCGTCTCCCTTCTCCTTCTCAATCTCCATCCTGGCAATGCCGCCACCATACACAGCCACCCAATATCGATCAGACAGCCTCTCGGAACCCAGACGGCTGTCTGTCTGTCTGGTCCTGTCGGTACGGGAGGAGGAATCACTCCCTAACTGGATGGAGGCCTGGCCATCCATCTCCTCTCCCCCCCTCACCCCACACGACCTCAGCCGCCTTGGCCCGTCACCAACCCCTCTCTCTCACTTCTCAGCGAGGCCATGTGGAGCTCCGCTGGGGGAGAAGCATACGTTAACACTGGCCAGGGTCGGGACGGGGACGGGGGGTTCCATTCCCACCGGGACCACCCAATGAGAATGCATGCACTCAAGAAACAGCCAGACGCTTTGGAGTAATAAAATGGTATGGCATGGTACCGCCTTACATTCATCTTAGAAGAATCTGAGTTTTGGACCAAACTGATTAGTAAGTTGTCAAAGGCTTTGTGTTGCTGTAGGTTTGAATTTTTAATTACCTTTATTTTCATACTTTGT